>NW_019265692.1:83365-208958 GCF_002742605.1 Olea europaea var. sylvestris | reverse complement strand
GGTATACTGCTAAAATGTGTAAGTTTGCAAGAAGTCAGGACAATCATGGCTGAAGTGCACGAAGGGATATGTGGAGCTCATCAAGCTGGCCAAAGGATGAGATGGTTAATTATTAGGAGTGGATATTTTTGGCCAAAGATGGAAGAATTATGCGTTCAGTATGCAAAGAGTTGTTTAGCATGCCAAAAGCATGATCCAATACAAAGGGCGCCAGCATGAGAGATGACACCTATTATTAAACATTGACCGTTCAAGGGTTAGGTGATAGACCTGATAGGGAAGATTTATCCCCCATCGTCCAAGCAACATATTTTTGTTATAGTTGCAACCGATTATTTCACTAAGTGAGTAGAGGCGGTACCTTTAAAGGAGATCACCCAGAAGAATGTCATAGAATTTATTCGTGATCACATCATTTATAGATTTGGAATTTCACAAACTTTGATGGTAGATCACGGGACATCTTTAAATGGGGATCAAGTGAATAAATTCCTTAGCGAGTTTGGAGTTAAATTAGTGAGCTCCATACCATATTACGCTCAATCCAACGGGCAAGCAGAATCTTCTAATAAGATTCTAAAAAATATCATAAGAAAAATGATAGATGAAAATGCCAGAAATTGACACGAATATCTGAACAAAGTCTTATCGGCTTATAGGACGTCACCTCGATCAAGTACAAAAATTACTCATTTCCAACTTACTTATGGATAGGAGGCCGTTTTGCCTATAAAAATCAACGTGCAATCGATCAGAGTGTGTTTGCAACATAAGTTAAGTGATGATGAGTATACCGAATCACTAGTTCAAAACTTATTAGAGTTGGACGAATTAAAGTTAGACATCATAGATAGATTGCAAGTTCAAAAAAGAAGAATGACTAAATTTTATAATAAAAAATTTATAGCCAAGTCGTTCAGCTTGGGCGAATTGATTTGAAAAACAGTACTCCCTTTGGATAGCAAAGATCCAAAGTATGGCAAATGGTTTCCCAATTGGGAAGGACCATATAAAGTGAATAATGTATTGCCTAATGGAGCCTATCATTTGAAAGATTTAGACGGCACCAAGCACATGAGGTTCATTAATGGCAAATATTTGAAAAAATATGTTCTTTCCTTATGGAAAAGTGGACAAATAAAAGCGTAACCAAATCACATTGAACGATCGTAGAGTAAAAAGGGCCAAAGCGAAATACGTTCAAATAAATTCCTTTATTATCAAATGTTCATTACAAAAATGTGAAATACAAGATGCTAAATGCTCTATAAACTACGATTAAGGGCAAACTAATCTCCCGGTCGATCACCGAGTAAGAGGGTGTACTGGCCTTGATCGCCATCCTGATCGCACTGCTGCAAAGGCAAGCAAAGAGGCCGAGAAGTACTCTCAGCAAGCAGAAAGGAAGATGAAGTGCCATTACATCGCCTTTCTAAATGCATCGCTGTAATGACAGGCAAGGAGGCTGAGAAGCACTCTCAGTAAGCAAGGTGGCCTGCAAGCACCCCAAAAAATTGTCTTCCATCATTGAACTCCTTGTAGGAACGGAGACGATGGGAAGAACTTTGCTGCTGGCCAAAGAATATTTCCTATATCTTCCATACCAAAGGTGACATCAAGAAAGATGGCAAAGTGGGCGGATCAGATGATCCATTTTCATGGAAAACGAAAGTTTTGGATTGATTGTCAAAAATGCCAAACAATGGCAGCAAATTGGTTTTTTGAAGAAGAAAATGGAAATGAAGATGGAAAGTATGAAGTATACGTGTATTTATAAGGAGGTGAAGGTGAAAAGACAGAATATGATGTGTATTTATAGGTGGATGAAGGTGAAAAGACAGAATATGAGCAGCCATATTCGTGTCTAGTAAATGGGATTAAGTGGCCCAAAGTCGGGCAGAAATATCAAGAGAAAATGTGCAAAATTTTAGCATAAAGTAGTTAAATGCCTGAGCGATTGACGATTAAAAGACGAACGTCAATAAATACACAAGTGGCTAAAATAGTTATTCATTAACTGCTGTTATATCAGTACAAGGTTACAAAGGGAAAGTCAATACGAAATTACAAAAAGAAAAAGTTAAGGCATTATATGTCTTAATTACAATTCGCCCCATACCAAACGAATTCTTTCCCTAAGTCTCCCCCAATCCTTGCTCTGCCGAGAAGAAGTGATATTCACTTCAGCCACAATATCGTCATCAACTTCCAACTTCTTGTACTGCTCGACCAAAGACTTAGTTCGCTCAACTCCTTGGGAGGCATTACGCTTTTTAGCAGCCATTCTCGCCTTGCAGTCGTCCATCTTGGCTTGAAGCTCCTTTATCTGAGCAGCCAAACTAGTCATCAAAGAGTCTTCAATCATGACTTTGGAAGAGATTTCTTTCAACTCGTCCTCAACTTTATTGATCTCCAGAAGCAAAGACTCTTTTTCGGATACGGCGCAAAGATATTGAGTACTTTTGGCCTTCAGTTCGACATTCTTGGCCAACTAGGAGAGGACCTCAGAATTGACAACTTTCAACGTCGCTTTAAAATCAGCAGAAAGATTGAGCGACGGAAGCGTCAGTGCTTGCTCCAATTTCGCATTCAAATGCTCAAGCGTATCCTTATGCTTGGTAGCATTAGCCTTACTGATGTCCATATCCATGAAGGACACATATTCAAATATCGACTGCTTGAGGAATTTCATATCTTCTTCTGAAGAAGCAGAATGACAACTGGACTTTTCCCCAGGAAGTGAACAAGTTTTAAATGGAATGCACAATTTTATCAGCATTTTGCAAAGAAAATTGCCACTATTGAAGATTTTCACTACACTAAACAAAATGGAGGTAAAAGTGAAGAAAAGATTACCTCATCAGCAATCTTGGAAGGTAGCATATCCCCAGCTAAATCTGCCACCTGTGGCTCCACCATTCGTGAGGACTTTCCCTTATCTAAGCGAGAAGACCTTGCCGCAATGGGCAGACTCATGAGAGCATCTGCATAACTCAAAAGGCAACAAATCAAAACCAACAGCACAAGCAAAGGTAAAGCATCAAAAAATGAATTACCTTCCGCTTCGACGTTTGGGGGTCAACGCCCTGGGAAGAAGGTGGCTCGTCCATTGAATGTGATGAAGATTCTGGGACTGAAGATTTCTCTTTAAGCATAGTCCCTTCATCAGCTGGTTTGGACGAAGTAACCCCAGCAAAGGATGACGGAGTAGGAGCTGTCAACACCAAAGCCTTCAAGGGAGAGGCTGAACTTTTCTGAGAAGTCTAAATAAACTATCACTACATAGAAAAGTTTCAAGTATGGAAAGGTATGCTTATAAGTAAACCAATTAATTACCTTCCTCCTGACGATGAGAGGGGTGTCATCATCATCATCAGCATCATCCTCCAAGATGGGAGATACTGAGGCTGGCCGTTTGCGGCTTGTGACACTTTTAGCTGCAGTGGGCTTGGCAGGAAGAGAAGTCGATGGATGGGCAGACTGTTTAGCACAAGCAGAGGAAGAGGGACTCCTAATGGACATAGGAGTGACCAAAACAGGAGAGGTAGAAGAAATGTTTGGCTGGTCCAGTGAATGGAAAGCTCGATTGCCATCAGTCGCAAACAATCTGCGCTTCACTGACGGCCAGAGTCGTTCAAAAAAGGGATGGATGGCATGGCTAGGATTGAAGGGGGCTAATGAAAAGTTGCTCGTCAAAAGAATATTGTGAACATTTATAGCCTCTGCCTCTGCCTCATTATTGGTGTGGAAGCGGTCTATCAAATTCCTTGAATAGCAAGGGGGAACGGGCCAAGTTTGGCCAAAACCAAGTTGGCGAGCAAAAAATTGGGGAGTATATATTTCTACCCCAGCTTTGGCATTGGTCCCAGTCAAAATATCATGGAACAACTCCCTCTCGGTCAAAAACTAAATCTAAATGAACAGAGAGGTACTTGCACTATCCATAGTAGATGGAGGTTGCACATAATCCGAAGTGAAAAAGGGAGGAAAAGGAAAGAAGGAAGGGGATTGAATCCAAAGTATAAAAGAATGAAAAAATGTCCCTTCTGGACATATTTACAGGAGTCAGGGATCAATGGCTAGTCCATAGCAGCTAGCAGAAGGACTGGAAAAGGATGGAGCACCAAGCGATGGAAAATAGGCTCTCAACCACATTTGAGTGAACCAAAGAGGCCCACTGCCAGTGGGAGATGCATCATTTTTCAATTGGGATTGAAGAGAAGCCATGCCTCTATAGAGGGCAGCTAAAAAGAAAGAACAGAAATTCAGAGGCTTACCACGCGCCAATTCGTGTGCTATGGGTAAATAGCTCATGGAGGGCTTTATGCTTGGCACACACAAAATGTATTTACAAAGCCAAATCAGAAGAAAAGCCACTCGCTCAGTATGGGAAGGCTCAGCGCTCGAGTGGTTATGAAGGGTTTGTAGGCTTGAGTAAGACTCGGTGAGGCCTCTATCAAATTTTGGGGCGACACCAGAATCAAAATGCCAGGAAAAATGGTATCGCCCAAAGGTGGCAGATTTACTAGAGCCCCAACATCCCTTAAGGTAATGGACATGGGACCAAGAGGAAAAATAAAAGTATTATACTCAGAAGATCAAAAACTTAAAGCGATTGAAAAAAGTGCTGGGTCAAAAACAGGGGGTTGAAGGGAGATTTCTAATAAATCAGAAATCCTAGCATTATCAAAAATTGTTTTAGTAGGACCATAGTCCACAAGGCGAGCATGTCATCTACGGAAAACAACATCAAATTTAGGTCAAGTGCGAATACCTCTTTCGCGAAGTGTCCCCAGCGGCAAAGAGTTTAGAAACGGAGGGCCTTGAGTACAAGGGAACAGCTGACCGACCGTCGCTTGTTCGATGGCCTCGACATTGTTGAATAAAGGACCTAGATAGAACTCATTGAGTTCGACATTGGCTGGTGCAAGGAAGTTCGGAGTTATATATGGCCGAGTTAGGAGTTTCTGAAAGTTTTCGAAACTGAAGGAGTCACCAGACTGGGATTGTGAAGCAGCCATTAGGAACGAAATAGAGTTTTTCAGAGTTACGTAGCAGAGAAACAAGGAGAAGAACAGTAATATTGCGAGAGAGAAGCGCGAAAAAATAAGGCGTGATTTAGTGGTGCAATGAAATGGTGTATTTGGAGGTTATAAGGGTTTGCAAACGTCGCACCTGTTCAAGCTATGAAAGAAAACAATGATTGAAATTCTTGGAAATTTCGAATGTTGCTGGGAAACACAAAGTGAATATGGCAAAAATTAATAATTGGTATTAATTCTGCCATATTGGGGGATAATTGTTGACACACAAAAAGTTCAGCCCAAGTCGAATAGTCCAAAGAATGAAACCCAATTGGAAGATCCCCAAAATTAAATAGCCCAAAGAACGACCCAATCAGGCAATGCAGGATAAAGCCTCAAATAGGGAAGCCCATGAACGCGGTAATACCATCGCCCAAGATTTGAGCGAATGGATTGCCATGCAATCGCCCAGAACTGTAACCCTGTTCTCGCCCAAACCTTCGAGTCGCCCAGGATCTTAGCAAACATAAGATGTTATGGCTACCCAAAGGTGTGGTTAATGAAGCAGTTATTGAGGAGCCCTATCACGCCCCACGATTCAAGGAATTCAATTGAAAACGGTTGAACGACAAAAGTAATGGCAGCAGTTAGAGAAGGCAGTTCCATGACAAGTTGGCCACTACGAAGAAAGTGAGAAGTTATAGAGCGATAAAGCAGTTTTTAAGCGGTTGATCACGAAAAGATCATCCGGGAAGTATAAAAGGAAGAAAAGACATAAAGCAAAGGACCCCGAATCAAACACTCTCAAACGGAGAATATGTAACTTTAAATTTCTTAGCTTATATTTAAACACTTCTTTTTCAGTAACTCGTGTGCTTGCGCCCCTTGGAGGCATTCTGTTTTTATTTTCCAATTGTAAAGTCATCGCTAATAAAAACACCTCTTTTTGGGACTCTGTCTCAAGAGGTTTGTCCCTTATACAATCGTCTGATCCCTTTTTAGTTGTTAGCAACTAAATCGTGCGAAACAGTAGTATTTCTCACTAATCACCCAATTCGTGTCCTCGATGGTTAAGCTCGAGTTGTGGATGGCAGGCATGATAGTAGAATAGTGTCCCTTCGGGGATTTTGCCAAGTTATTACGATAAGACATGTAATTGATGAGTTTTGAATTCTAGTAATTACTTTTTGAATTCTCAGAACGTGAAATTTGCATTTGTTTGGTGGGGACAAATGGTGAGTATGGCGGGGAAGAATAAAGTTAGTAATATTTTTTGAATATTGCGGGTATAGAGTAAATTTTTAAACTTTAAATTGGATATTTTTTTTAAGTACTTAAAAGATTTAATATTTTTCAAGATTAGCATCAGCACTTTGAATTTTAAATTTTTTAATAAATAATCTGAATTTAGTGCAAATACTTACAACGTAGACAACTCTCAAAAATCATGACATCTTTATTTATTTCGAGCGTCTCTCTCCATAAACAATAAGTTCAAATATTACTCAATCTTCAATAACTTTCGAAGTTACAATAATATTTTATTACTTTTTCAAATTTTGAATGGAAACACCATCAACATTGAGGCTAGGTGTTTAGGCCTCAACCAAGACCCAATAAAGGGATTAATTTTCTCGAGCCTCTTCATTAGTGTCATTGCAAAAACATCACAAGATCTATTTATAGATATAAAGTAACATAGTTGAAGTCGATCCAAATAAATCTCATAACTATGGCATGTTAAATTCGTTCAACTTTGGTTTGCTTTTTCAAACTTCATGTCAAAGTCAAAAAGGAGAATTATGTTTTATGCCAAAGTTATATTTGAAACAAACTTGCTACACAAATATGGTCAATGATAGGATTTTAAAACAGTGGACACGTGTTCCATATTCATTGGACAGTTTGAAAAAAGAGAGCTTCACAAGTGCTACACAAAGCACCTGTCACCTAATCCTGTCAAATGGCCCTATTTGAATAACTTTATTGTATGTGAAATGGGTCTCTAGAAATCATATATCAAAACGTAGTCAACTTATATCAATATGGTTTGAATAGATCGTGATAAGTAAATGTCATTAAATAATGAATTGCCGTTACAGAAAATAACTATGATTTACAGGGATTGAGTATTTTACCAAATGTGCACTTCAAATCAAGGACGTATATTTTTTGGGCTATACTATGGGTACGTAGGGGGACCCTGAACCCCTCCAATAGGGAGGCTCCATGTGTCCATTGGACTCCATTATTGATCCCCCTATGTACAAGAAGATTAATCCATATTTTTTTGTCTATCGTCTCGGACCGGAGTATAAGGATACAAACAATGTTCCTTTTATAAAATTGGGAAGCCTCAGTGGCTATTATACATCACTCTAATCATATTATTATTATTATTATTTTTATTTTTTTTATTTTTGTTGTTATGGATATTTTAAATATTTATTTTATTGAGTAAATTAAATGTATCAGGTAATTTGTTTCAACTTATCACTTCACAAATAAATTACTAATTTGTAGAAGGCTTTTGATTATACCAGCCATAAAGTTCTAAGATTTATTTTATTTATTTATTTATTTATTTCAAATACACCCTATGTCTTGATAAACTAGAAATTCTAGTAAAATTTGCTTTGTTTGACAAGAATATCTGTATTGTTCGAAATCTATACAAAAAGGAAGACGGGTGATTGGACTAAAAAATTGAAAAAAATAATTTAGACAACAACGTGGTTACATTCCACGAAAGTGGACCTTAATTGTTTCAAAACCATGAATTATTTGTCCAAACAGCCAATTTGAGGTAAGCCACGTTTTACATGACCAAACAACATAAAATAAAGAATGAAACCACTTGTTCAGGGTTAAAAATAGGGAAGTAAGGAAACAAATTGATGTGTCAGAAAATGATTGGATGTTTTTGCATTAATTTTTCAAACTGTCCAATCATGCGTTGACATGTGTCTTATCTGGATTTGAGCCTGAATGTATAACATGATTCTAAAATAAATGTTCTACCAAAAATTTTGTTTCACAAACGATAAAATTATAGCCCCGTTTGGTAGCCATTTTTTTCAAAATGTATTTTTCCCTATCTTCTTTTCAATCACATATTTTTTATTAAAATAATATTACACGTAAACCAAAAACTTTTCCTTATTTTTTAACAACACATTTCACATCAATTTACTATTCTAGGTGTCTATTAAAACTAAATAAAACATTAATGCTATTTGTGGGAATACAAATAAGTGAACACCCCAGCAATTATACTAAGTAAAATTTGTTTGACTTCGGTTTGCTTTGTTTATCTTTTTGAATTTCAAATCCAAAATGGAGAAATATAGTAATTTGAAACTTAAAGGTTGAATCCCAATCTTGAGGGTTCTCACCGTCCCGTTCTTAGAGTTTTGTGAGGGAGGTAAATCAAGGGATGTGCCCCATCAGGCCAGGGAACAAGAGCTGCCTGTACACTGCGCCTACAAGGAGTCCAATTCCATGTTTCAGGAATCGAACCTCCACACTGCGGCTGTCAGTAAGGCGTGAGATAATCTCACTCCTATTCTTTGCACCACTAGGCTATGCCCCAGGAGCATAGTAATTTGAAACTTATTTCCACGGTAGGTATCTTAAATGTAAACCTCAAAACTGAATCAATTTATTTTGATAAAGTTTGTGTCAATCCAAATAAGTAAACATCAATAGATAACGGGTTGTGATTATAACACATTAAATTGGTTGGTTTGGCTAATGTTTGCTTTGTCAATTTTCGTCGAAAAATGGAGACATATGGTAATTCGAAATTTATATTCAAAGTAAGTCTCTAATAATTATAAGAACGTTTTATTTCTAAATTTTGAATTGGAACTCCATCAACATCTAGTCTGAGTTTTATGCCTCAAACTAGACTCAATGGGCAAATTGGATTCGTTGACCCTCTTTGATAATGTAATTATAAGAACATCGCAAGATCTATTTATAGATATAAAGTAACATTGTTGAAGAAAATCAAATAAATTTTGTAATTAAAGCACGTTAAATTGCTTCAACATAGGCTCTCTTTGTTGATCTTCGTCATTTTAAAAGTCAAAAAGGATAATTATGGCTACATCAAAATTATATTTTTATTGGGTCTGAGGAACGCATACCTTTAAGAATAATGCTACGTGTACATCAACCATGACAACTTGGTTGATATTCTTACTATGTGAAGGAAATTTGTGCAGTGATGTGATTGATGAATTTAAAATTAAGAGCGTAAATGTTGTTATCTGAAAAAGTATATACATATAAAGGTGTACGGGAAAATTTTAAGCGTAGCCTTTAAATTTAATCAACTTATATCAATATAATTTTAGTCAATCCTAGTAAATAAATGCCAATAAGTAACAAAGTGATTATAGCACATTAAACTATGATTTATATTGATTGAATATATTTTAAAAGGGTACTTATAGTTCATGTATATTTTTCCCTTTTTATTGTTTAAGAGAAGATTTAAAAGGGGTTTTAAGAAGTCCTTTTTTCAAATTAAATTCAATAGCCTTATAGCTAAACTATATCATCAACAACGTCGACGTCATCGTCAACATCATAATATTATTATTATTATTATTATTATTATTATTATTATTATTATTATTATTATTATTATTATTATTATTATTATTATTCATTTGATGGGAGAAGAAATATCTACATTTTTGAGGATTTTTCACCCATACACTAGCAAAAATATATTCCTATGTAATTGAAGAAATAAATTAATTTGTTTCGCCTTATCCTTTCACAAATAAATTATTCATTTGAAAAACCTAATGGTAGAAGGCTTCTTAATTATCCTAGGTAAGTATTTGAAGGTGTCAATATTTATCCTTATTAGCAATTAAAATTCAAAATTCGTCATAAATAATTTGTTGAAGTACACAAACATACATAAAGGACAGCTCATATCACTCAAGAATCATTAGAGAAATTTATTAAATTTCGAGCATTATTATTTCTCTACCAAATAAACCTAATATCCTTCTAAACCAAATCAATTTCCCCCAAAATTATTGAAAAAGAGAAAACCAGTCTAATTTTTGTTTGCTAATTTATTTTTGCAGTTGAAAAGATTTCTACCAAAGGTATTGAATTATCAACACATCAATTGGTTTAGTTTTTATTTTTTAATATTTGCTTTATTCACATTGATTTTAAATTTATGCACCATAATCGACCATATATAAATTCCATTACTGGAAAGTTTGATTTTCAACTTGTATTAAACATCAATTCGTGGATCGAGTAACATCATTTTGATTTGTTTTATTTTGATTTTAAAAGAATTTCGTACATTGAACAATTCGTGCATGTCTATTTAATATATCACGACACGATGGACAATTAGCATTCAATCATTGGAAAGGTCAGTTTCATCTCTTTTATTAAAATCATGATTGCAGTAAATTCCCATTTTGATTGAGCATACTACCATTTTTAATTTTATTTGTATTGAATTTGCTGTAATTTATTTATTTTTTATTTGATGGGAGAAGAAATATCTACATTTTTGAGGATTTTTCACCCAAATCACAATTTCATTTATTGTGAGATAATATTATCCTTTAGAGTCGTTACAAAATTGTTTCATCCGTGAAATTATATATTTAAAATCATAAATTGATGACATTTTATGATGGTATAATGAGTTTTATATACGTTATATCATACATTAGAAACAAATGGAGCGTCAAGAAGGAAGAGAACAGCCCTTTTCAATTATCCATCATTTGCAAGATCCTAATCCCAATCAGGAGTTGTGCCCATCGACTGAAGAATTCTCAGCTAGCAAAGATCTGAACTTCAGGTTTGAATACTCATAACTTTTATAAAGATTCGTTTTCATTTTACATAATATCCGCCAGAGACTCTGTTCGTTTTAATCCAAGTATGTTTTTTAAGGAAACTCTAGTTTCTCCGCAAAGTAAGGTTAATTTCGTACGTATTAGGAATTTGACTTCCAAACAAAACATTACAATTGCTAATTGGATTTCGTCACTCTGTCAGATGAAATTAACAGATGCACTGACATAATCCAAGGTTGCAACAAATAATTTGATTGAAAAGCTGACTATGCTTAAAATAATTCAATGATGAAATCTCAAGTGAATAATAAGGATTATGTCTAGGCATTTGGGATTGTAGCATGATTTTTGTTAATTTATTGTTTTCTTATTTGTATCACTATGAAACAACCAATGCCCACAAGGTGAGAAAAAAATTCGGTGGGGTGGCGCACCATCCTACGTGGTGCGACTATCGAATGGGAAGCCACCACCTCATCGGGTGGTCCACTCTCACTCAATGAGTTGAGACTACCTTGGGACTTCAAGGGCATATAGGTTCTTTCATTTATGATCTAATGAGATGGTACCTAAATGACGCGTGTGGATGGAGAATTGATAGTAAAAAGAATTGGATCAGCCAAAAATCAATCTACTGTTGCTATTTCCTTTTGTTTCCATAAAAGTAGTGGCAAACCCCTAATTTTCATATCAATGAACCCCATTTTTCATATCATTATGGTCGTTTGATAAATTAAATATTTTTTCTTCGTTCTTCATCTAGGCCTCAAGCAGCTCGAGTACCTTACAACAACAATATGCTGTTGCGTATGGATCAATTCGCCAGAAATACATACAACACTAATGAGACGCTCAACAAATATCATCTCCCCTTGTCGACTTTGCCTCCCGAGTTTCGTTTGCAATCATCTTCTCGATTTGCAGGGAAGCATTCGCATCAACAAGTCACTGTAAGGACAAACACTTTGAAGCCTTTGATTAATTCCCATGTACGCTCATGGGGAGAGTTAAGATAAAAGAGTTTTGGGGACAAATTTTATAAAATTTAAATTGTGGGGTAATATTGAAAACTATAAGGAATTTTTTGAAAAATTTGTTCAAAATCTTGAAAAATCTTAGTTTAAGTTCTTGGAATTGAAATTTAGTGTACTGCCCCCACACTAAATCCGCCTGTGTACATCGGATACACAACAACTTTAAGGGCATCTTTGGTATCAAAATTGGACAATCTGAACTTGACTTTTCCTTCTTTAATCATGTCCATGCATACGAGTATCACTCGACTTTTGATACACATCATTTAAAATTTTGTTACTCTTGTTATATATGACAATTTATTAAAGATTGAGTGATTATGACAGATGCCATTTGGGGACTTAGTTGATCTACCAATAGTGGAGGCTAACACTCACCAAACCCAATGGTCATATTCCACAGATGCATATGAAATTTCAAACCCACTGAGGTAATTTGCTTTATATTTTGTTCATAATAATATTGTGGTTAAAGTAAATATATAATGCACTCATAATCTTCTTGTTTATATGTAAAGGAAAAGTAACGCATTTGTTTAGCCATGAATTGACCAAAGTTGTACAAACATAAACTCTATATGCAAACAATAAGACTCCAATCTCGTCCACAATTTACGAGAAACTTTTATTAGTGATGTTCAAACACAAATGGATACACATAATAATTATGTTAGATCGATATTATTTTAGGTCACTGGGTATTCAAGGCCATCAAAATCTTGCAAGTGGATCAAGCGGCTTTAATCACGATGGTGGAAGTTCTTTCTCTCATTACCCTCTTATGTCACGACAAAAGGTGCGAATTATATTATCTTGCAAGTATTTTTTTCTAAACTAAAATGATAACTAGAAGTATTTAGTTATGGCTCTTTGTATTTATTCTCAATTACACCTAGGTTTTTTATATATTAAATTTAAATCTATTAAATAAGTGACATATATATTTCATTTATATATAGAAATTTTAATGCTTCACATATATATTTCATAAGTTAAGTTAAATAATTAGTTCTATAACATCTTCTACTTGTCAAAACATTTTTACGTGTTATATCCTTTTCATGGCTATGATTCGATTGAAGAGGAAAACAATTTGGCAAGACGACAATGCTCCTCATCGCTCAAGCTATCACCTTGCACAAGTTGGAAATGAACAAGGTCATAGGTAATATAACATTTCTATTTTACAATTTTAATCTAATTTTGAATATTGCTACTTAATTATTATTATCTCATTAAATTATATGATATGATTGTTCCAGATATTCGCTGTATGATCCAAAGTATGAAACAATTGGTCTGCATGTCGATCCACATTTAAGAATGTATGCCTTTTCCAACAGAAATACAGGAAATGATAAAGGTAATGGTAAGTGTCTTTTGGTAAACTTCTTTCGTGCAACATCCCAAAAATTTGTAGAACATGATTATGTCTGTTAACAACTTTTTCAATTTTATTAGGGACCTAAGTGCTAAATAAAAAAAACACATTATCCAAGAAAACATTATTAGAGAGTACAAAATTCAAAGATGGTAGAGGGATAGGCTCACAATAGGGTAAAAAAACATGTGGATACGTGTCGAAATATGATTGGACACTTTAAAAAATATATAAAAAAAAAATGCCAATCAATTTCTGCCTAATCAGTCTATTCACCGACGACCTTTTTTTAGCCTATCTGACTGGCTTTATTCTACAAAATTATATCTTCAATTTTATTTGTCAAAAGGAAAGATTGGGACACTAGCAAATTCTAGAATGCTCAGGACTGAACTTAAAAGTATTGTAAACATTTTTCAACAGTTTTTGGGGGCTTCTTTCAAATATGGATTCTAAAGTTTGTCGAGTACCATATGAAAAGTGGTAATCCATATCATTCTTGAAATTTTTATACTGAAGAAATGATTAGTAATCACCTGTGGGACAATTTAGTTTTGAAGACATTCAAGATAAACCATGAGATGGTCCATTAGTACAAGAATTTAATATTAACCTTCGGTTTACGAAAATTTTGTGGACTCGCATAGAGTTGTTGTTTCATGGTTAGACTTCTCTAAAAATAAAAGTACGATACAAGTGTTCAACATATATTTCTTATCTTGTGCTTGTACAGAATTGCTTGTCAGCCTCAGCGTCCAAACCTTTAATTTACATACTATCCAACTAGTACCAAAATTCAATTTAAGTCTCTCTTAAGTTGAGGTCATTTATTTGAATTCTGGGGACGTGATAAAAATCCGTGAGGAGTAAGATGGGTTCAGACTCTTCTAAAGTTGATAGTACGTAATTTAACGACTTGGGTGTGTAGGATGGCTCGTCACACACAATGTGTTTACTGTTCAAATATATTCATTCCTTGCAATTTACTATTTGTCAGGTAATTAATAACGGGGAAAGAATCGACAATTATGGGGAGTCATGGATCTTCGGTTAAAAGAAGAAGAAAGCCAAGTAATAGTGTTCTTAAGTTTCAGAATAGAAGTTGTTAGTTTGGTTTCTTAGTTGCATGTTTATTGAATTTTCTATTAGTTTCGTTGGGGTTTTACTGAATTTAAGGCATGGATATATGATTTGTAGTTAAAGCATGTTTTTTAAACTTTATTCAAGCTCATAACCTCAGTTTTCGTATAAATGTGTGCGGTGTGCCTGAAATGTTTGATTAGCTTTGAGAAATCTCGTGCATTGTCCGATTTTCAAGTTTCTTGCCCTTCACACATATAAATTTCTTTGGGGTTATACTGAATTTAAGGCATGAATACGTGACGTTGTTTGAAATTTTAGTAAAATATTATGACATATTTTAGAACCGTTTGGATAAAAAGATGTCTTTTCAAATAAAAGATCATGACTTTGAAATTATTAATTTTCAATAGGTGTGTAGAGGTATATAGAGACAAATTCCAACAGTCGTACCTTTTGAGATACAACTTTTCAACAACCATATAGACTCAAGTGTTTGGAATTTTCATTCATTCAATTTAGAAATTGTATATCATTTTGATGCATATTCATTTGCTCATTTACTTTGAATATGATTTCATAAAAGAGAGTTCAAACATTGGTAAAGTTTGTTCAACGTTGGTCTAAGTGCATTAGAGTGTTCCTATTGCAAGACGTTGTCGTTGTATATAGGAAGACGAATGCAAGAAAACCATTAGTACTCGTGTACGGCATTATCGTCTTAAGGAAAAAAGTCAAACTCTTATTAAGAAAATCTTAAAACCTGTTTTCGATGCTATAAAAGAATGTAGAGGTATTTATTATTGTATATCTTCACTTGTTTTACAGTACTTTTTCTATACTTCACAAACATTTCATAAATATAGAAATTTTCTACTTTTGTTGATGTAGTCTATTATATTGAGTTAAAATTTCGTAAATATTGAGTAGCTCGATGATGAACTCTTGACTTAATTTAACTGGCACAAAAGCTATTATAAAGGAGATTTCAAATTTCATGAATGCAAAATTATCACATGTACATATGAAATCTTTGTTATGCGAAATGTATAACTATTATGTTGAAAAGGGAGGTAAGAGAAGTTCTACTTCCCAAAGTCCCTTGTCAAAATATATTTTAACATATTTAGATGATACATGGAATTATTTGGACACGAACAAGTGTTCCCTCATTTAGTTCTAGTTCATCAATATCTAGAGTGATAAATGTAAGTGGTACAAATCTTGAAATTACCTCTAAGTTAGTTAGGTATATATGCACGAACCTTCGTAATGTGCTACACCCAAAAGAATTGCAAGAATTTAGTTTTCTATCATGGTAAAGGTGTAACGAAAGACAATATCGAATTGTATAAAAAATTGCAGCAAGTGATCTAATACCTCTGGTGCCTAGATGGCATCAAAGGCTATATTTAGTATAATGGTTGAAGAGTTGCTTCAAATCCAATTATAGTATGTTGTAAGTTTTTAAATTGATTAGTTTTGAAAAAATATACTTAATTTTTAAATTTATTTGTTTCAAAAAAAAATTGTACACAAAATATTTTATTAGTCTACAACTTTAACTCCTCTTATATTGATTGTAATCGATCCCAAGTTCGAAAAAAAGAGGAGGTTGTAACTTTATATTTAATTTATAATGCGTATAAATTGTACAAATTTTAATTTCTTTTAAAAAAGTGAGATGTGTCATGAATTACAAAAAAAAAAAGCGACACGGCTCGCTCAAGCCCGAGTCAAAAGCTCAAGTTAAGTCTTAATTTTTTTCCCGAGCAAAAACTAGACTCTGCTTAGGCCAAAAAATTCAGAATCATTTTTACTCGAATCGAGCCTGAACTTCGAGACATCCCTAGATTTACTTGCAATATTATTTTATTGAAAAATGTACAGTTAATAAAAAAGAGAGAGAAAAATATATTATAATTTTAATGGAGTTGAAATAGTGGCTAAGAAGCCTATTTTAAGAAAATCCACAAAACTTAGTTGCCTACGTAGAAACACCAATAATTATACTAGACAAAAAAAGTACATAAGTTGAGGAATAAGGAAATACAATTTTTCAAAGTTTGGAGACGGGACCACATAGTTGAATATGCTACTTAGAAAAGAAGATATCAAAGTCAAGTATCCACCCGTCTTAACATATCAAAACATGGATATATGTGTATTTTATTGATTAATATGAATTTTTGTTAATAAAAAAGAGGTAAAAGAAATTTAAAAATGAAATATAAACTACAAACCCTAACTTTTCTCCATCTTCTTCATTTTCATTGATCAAGAAAACATTTTTGTTGCGTTCTTCATCCATTTTGAGAGTTTAGTAATTATAAATTATTTATATTTTACTCTTATAGCTTTTTGTTTTGTAAATTTTAAATAAAATATGGGCATATTTATTTGAAATTTTTGAAAATATTATGCATTGATTTGTTTGGTTTTAGAATCATTCACAAAATGTCATTATCACCATTAAGGTTTTGAGAAATTTCTTCTATTCAAACCAAATACTGTTTTTATTAAATATCTCTTTAATGATAAGGCTAATCCGACATTTTCATTTTGTGATTTGGTAGCTCAATAGTAATGACCACACTTAATGTGATGTGCTAAAGAAGCTTAGTTCCATCCAGTGCCGTCTGCTTCTCAATATTTTTGATAGTTCAACTGTCAAATTTGAAATTTACAAACCGTCGAGTTAGACGTTTAAATGTCGAACCCGACATTTATAAACTGTCAGGATATACAATTTTACTGTCAATTTGGACGCTTCAAAACGATAGAAACCCTTGATTTTATCTTTTGCTATTGTACGAATTTACGTATTATGCAGTGCCACTTTCATGCTAACATATTGATTCTGAATTTCTTACCATTGCAATCCCAACATTTCAATTATGAGTAATCATTTGAAATTCAATGTATTGCATGGGAGAAAGTTTGTTCCTGCGGATGACGAATGGAAGTAAAAAGGGGACAAAACCATTTCCATTCTGGTGCCGACAATTATTACCATAGCCGAACTTTTGTTAAAGTTGAAAGACAAACTTGGTATTCTTGATCCCCACACTCAAATTGAATTGATGTTCAAAGTCCCTAATTTGAATATACCTCCGACCGAAATACGCGACGATGAAAACTTAAATTGGTGGTAAAAGTGGTTGTCAAATGTAATCCCGAAAATGTTCCCCCTATGCAGTGTACATTCCAAACCAATGTTACTAATTTGTTGTTATTATCATATACCAACAAAAAATTGGTTGTTATATTTCGCAATCAAAGTACCGAACCATTAGTACAAACGGGATGAATACGTTATTTTTATTATAAACTTAGCCGATCATTATGGTTCCATTAGCTTTGACTGATAGTTTGTCGAAATGGAAAATTGATTTTAATGAGACGACAATTCACAAGCAAAACACCAACATTACATCCTGACAGTTCATATGTCGTTCCTGACAGATGGTTTCTGTAATTCTCGACAGTTGGGAACAATAATGGCATCCAAAAATATACTACTGCGGTTACCATTACGGAATGTATAATATAGCAGTTTCCTAAAATAAAAATTCGAGCAATAATTACAACACTAAAGTCTCAAACAAACAGACCAGCTCACATGATAAGCCTCTTTCGTTGACTCTTGTGAATGGTACTAATCCTCTTTCTGGTCCTACAGCAAGAAACTTCATAGCCCTCTCTCCGACCCGGAAATAAGGCATAAGCAAAGGAAAGAGTCAATTGTACCCTATACCCCAAACGTATATGAGAATATCTAGGCCAACTTTTAGTATAGTATTGGTCTTGAAATCCCAAGTCAGCAAGAAGGAAGAAGTAAACAATGGAAGCTGCTCGTACCAGGAAATGCCACATTTGTTTTAAGGTAGTAAAAAGGGGTTTAAGACCATGGTATTTATCGTCAACCGCTAAAGCCCTCGGTTTCTTCCATGCTACTTGTGTCTTTGCTCTTGCCCAAAAGGTAGGAGCGAGTGCGAAGATGCGTAGCATCAATCGGTGCAACTACTCTTCTAAAGCTATAGCTGAAGGTCAAAATCTTTGTATGCAACTCCGAGAGAGGGGATGATTTAGATTTCCATAGTGAGCCTGCCTTGCGGATGTATTGGAAATGATATCTTGTGACAGATGTAAAGCTAAACAAGCAGAGTGAAAGAGAGGTAGAAAAAGAAGGCCACGTGTTGAGGGAAGGGTTATAGTCTTAGACATAGCGCTCATTGGCTTAGGGGATAGAACCCGCTCCTCGAGAAAGCATGAAGCTTGATGGCTGAACAAATAGTCATCTTTCTAATCTATAAATTGCAAGTTGGAAGCGTACCCACCAATGTTCTTATTTTTCTTGAAAGCAGACCACTTATAGCTAAAGGAGTGGAAACCTAATTCGATGGCCAGCTTGAGTTAAGAGGTAGAACCAACAATCCGTCTCGTTCAACATGGGAAGCCCCTCACGAGGATTGAATCATGAAGATTCGAATTGGGACGAGGAATAGTGGTCTTGCTTCGACGAAAAGGGAGAGAAAATACGTCACATGAGCAAGTTGAGACTACTTGTCAACGGCTGAAAAAGAACCTTTGGTTAGCCAGCTTTACCTACGAAAAATAGGAAAAATCTTCTGTTCAGAGCAGCTCTCTCTATTAAAATGAAAGACAGAATCCGAAATAACCTTAAATTAAAGAGAGGGAAGCGAGAAGACCCTGAACCACACAAGATTCCTCTCTTTCAAGGAGCGAATGGCCCAATCACTGATAGTTTTTTTTTGTTGCAGCCTCATTTTGATGCGACTGCCTCGGAACCGGAACAATATAATATAAAGAAGAATGACTCGGTGCTTGAAACATCGATACGCTTTTTAGACTGCTGAGACATATTCTCTTCTGGTCTGCCTCCCAACTGAAGAAGGAGGTTCAATCGGACGAATCACGCAATAGGCCTTCTCCTTTCTTAGTGAATGGAAGCAGCTTAGAACACGGCTAAAGAGAAGGTTGAGAGTAGAAGTACGCCCTGAAACAGAGGAAATCGTTGCAGATCAAGTCCTGAGAGGAACCAATACACTCAAAAATCACTAAATTTAGGCTTCAAGGGTGGACACAGGTTCCGCAAAGGAATCGAATGTGGTTCATTCAAGGCTTACGACAAAATTACTGGGAAGTGCATCCATTTCTATTGAAGCACACCCATCTCTATACATCAACGGGTTTGGTGCAAAGATTCTCTCATTATGTAGTACCAAGATCGTCATCTGTCTGAGTGCCACCGAAATCGCACTTTATCAAAGATATTTTCAACGAAAGCCCAGATTGAGTTGGCGTTTAGCGATGAGTATCCCCCATATTTCTTAGCGGAGTGAAAGCAGCTTGGAACACACCCCATTGAAAGAACATTAACATGAACCAACCTCCATGGCCATGATATATCGCAAAATGTGCACATCTAAAATTCCAGAAACAAATCAAAATTTGAAAACAAAAGCACGCACATGCAATTAGAAGCCCATGAATATTTCAATATCTTAAGAAACTCACAAAAAAGCTAAAATCAATTATGTAAAAAGCTAAAATATCACACATGAACAAAAACACAATTTGGACTCAATATTTTTGTCTTTTCCTTTCGATTCTGTAGGTTTAAAGAAAGTTGGAGGGCTGGACAAACAATCTTCACTTTTCCTTTACTGGAAGTAGGTGGCTGGCCGGAGGTGCGAGTGAGACACTATCGCACAGATGGCAAACGTGGCACAACAAGAGTGCGATTAGGCTTGAAAAAAGGATCGGTACATTTTGATTTGTGAAAGAGTGAAGAGTGAAGGAAAGAGAAGAAGAAGAGAATGAAAATCTCCATCAATTTTTTCATTAATTAAAAGATAATTTGTCAACAGTTGAGTAGTGAGATGAGAGATGTGATGGTTTAAAATTTTTGTATTATTTTTTCATCTAGTCAAATCTATATTTAATGAAGGACGTGAAAGATATTTGAATTATCTAGAGTGGCAAAAATGTCAAAAATTGACAATCTTGCAAAGACTTTAAAAGAGTGACATTTTTTGTAAATGTAAAGCCAAAAGTTGACATCTGGTGTAATTTCCACTTTAAAGAATCTTTTGGAGCAATATTTTAAAGGCTAATTCTTTAAAATAGAAAGCATTTTATGTTTAAAAAGTCTTTTGGAGATGTTCTAAGAACGTTAAAATTGCTTGTGTGGTAGGACAATTGACAAATATTAAGAAAACAGTGATAATAATTGTGCCTACACAATTCTTCTATATTTCAATAATATTCATGAAAAGAATTTAGTATTTATAGGGAAGCATGACAAATCATAGAAATGCCACAAAGATTGAAACAAGATAAAAAGTAACGTGAAATAAATGGAACAATATTTTTTCAATACAAACGCGTAGAATAAAGGAAATAATAGTTTCCAATAAAAGTCCGTGTAATAAAGGCAAAATATTTTCCCAAAATATCCAATCAAATTTAGGTTAAAAAATCCAGCAATCTTCACATTGACACAAATTTTGATACAAATAATGAAATTCCAAAATTTCTCCAACTAGAAAAAATTCGACTGCAACAAAAAATTCTAACTCTTCAACAAGAACCAAACTTTCTCTAACACAAAAATACTCACCTTCTTCCACGATATTCAGCATGGATACATGAACCTAAACACAGGGTTTTCCAAAAATTCACAAAGAATTAGAAATTACAAAACAATATCAAGCACACATTAACAGAATTAACTCCCAATATTTTCATTGAAGGTTCCTGACTAATCTTAACACCTTCAAAAACGCTAAAAGTGTGTGGAATTGAATCAGCATCCATGTACCTATCTCCAATGGGTCTATCCCTAGCAGTTGAATACAATAAAACTGCAGGTAACGATGGTAAAGCAGAATTACTCATATCCTCCAAACTTGACTAGGTAGTATTATTCAATATGGACCTTGAACCAAATCTCAAAGCTATAGTACCAAACTGAATCTTCACCACGGTATTAAATCTGTTCTGACTTTTCTTCGCAAATTTAACCCCACCTTGCAAGATGTATAATTAGGACCTCTTTCGTCCCCTCTAATACAGTGCGAACATCCTTCTGAACCTTCAAGATTCCACCTCCTCTAGAGAAGGTGTATCCTTTTGAATTAAGAGTACTCGACGAAATGAGATCAAATCTGGGATATGTCAAACGTGATCAAATGTTCTACATGTTCAATCTATACGCTTCAATCTGATTCAATTAATTCCAACTACCCGACAAGGTTCGTTGTTACCCATGACAACACCACCTTGCGTCACCATTTCATATATGTCAAACAAATCTCTATTGGAACACATATGGAACTTACAAGCTTATCCAAAATCGACTCATCAGATTTGGATTCCATGTCAGAAACTGTCAAAACATCTCCATCACTCAAATAGTTCTCAGCTATGTTGGTCTCGTCTGAAGCATTTGATTGCTTTCCATGATTTGCATCAAATTACATTTGTTCTGCAATTTGTTGCAATCACTTTTACTGTGTCATTTCTTCTTGCAAAAATAACAAATCTGATTACTGAAATTCGGCCTCGACTTACTCCTTCTCCGATCAACATGAACAATAAGGCCTTCTCCATCTTTAGCCTCAGATCCATCCGGATGCTCCATCTTTTCTTTTGAAAATAAGATATCATACGCATCTTCAATTATAAGAGTATCACAACTATAAAAGATCGTGTTTTTAAACGAAACATACGAAACAGGCAACGAACGCAAAAGGATTGCAGAAAATTTTCTTTATCATACTTTACCTCTAAAGTCTCCACATCAACGATGATTTCCTTGAACACGGTCAGATGATCTTTCAAAGATCCGCCTTCTGCTATTTGATGAGAATACAACCTCTGCTTCAAATGCAATCTTCTTGTCAAACTTTTAATCATGCACAATTGCTCCAGTTTCAACTGTAACATAGCTGTACTTTTGTCCTTCAAAATTCCTAAAGAATGAAGATGAATTTGTGAAAGTGCCTTCTAATCTTTTCATTTTTTCTACTTCATCGTCTAAGTTGTGCGTATTTTGTCAAATCCCAACAACGTATCATACAAATTCATCTACGTGAGGATAGCTCGCATCTTCACTTGCCACAATGATAATCTTGTATTACAATTCAAGAACGAAATTTCTTACTCATGGCTGACATCAATAACAAAATTTTCGAACAAATCACAACTAATAGCTCTAATACCACTTAATTAGAAGAGGAATGGGGCATTTTACTCAATTGACAAATATGGAAAAATTAAATGCAATAATATATTTCAATAGTTTAAAACTTGTGAAAAGAGTCTAATATTTATAGGAGGGCATGCCGAACCCTAGAAAATACCGCAAAGATGGAAACAAGATAAAGAATAATGTGAAATAAAGGAAACAATATCTTTTCCAATAAAAGCGCATGGAATAAAGGGAAAAAAATATTGTTCTTAAAAAAGCCAATCGAATTTGGGTCAAAAAAACATAGCAAAAGTCAGTCCAAATAAGTCTTGTAATCATTGCACGTTAAATTGGTTCGACATTGGCTTGCTCTGTGAATCTTCATCATTTTAAAAGTCAAGAAGGAGAAATATGGTTATGTCAAAATTTTTATTTCTACTAGGTCTCCAAAAGGCGTACATTGTATTCTCCTTTTTTCAGTGAATTATGTTATGTAGCCCCACTGGGGTTACAAGTCTAATCTAAGTAGCATTAGATGATAGGTTGAATGAAAAGAGAAACTAAATGACTTATTTAATTTCACCAATCATTTAATGTCACAATAATACAACCTAGTGGCATAAACTAGTCTAGTTACAACCTTAGTCTAGTCTAGGTAGCGTTAGATAATAGGTTGAATGAAAGGAGAATTTAAATGACTTATTTAGTTTCACCAATTATTTAATGCCACTAAATTGGTGTTGTAACCCTAAAGAACTAAATAGCATTATTCTATTTCAATATAGTATGAGTCATTTGGAATAAGAAAACACAAGTAAATAAAAAATTGTGATTATAGAACGTTAAACTGTGATTTAATGTGATTCAATTTACTATCAAAATGGTACTTCTAATAAAAGAATGTATATTTTTTTGGGAGATGCTTATTATACATAAGTCTTGCAGCCCCCTCACAAGAGGGGGCCCCACTCTTGTGAGGGGGCTGTTCCCATATTTTTTTTCCTTGTTTATAGGGTATGTTTGTGTCATATTATTTCAAAAAGATACGTTCTTAAATTGTGATTTGACATTATTTCAACTATACATTCTTCAATAAAATAATATTACACGTAGATCAAAAAAAATTCTTATTTTTCCATCACACATTTCTCATCAATACACTATTCAAAAATGCATTATTACCAAAATAATATGGTTGAAAGTTTCAAATGGGGTTTCCAAGAAAGAAGAAGCATTTTATTAAAAATAATTTTAAAGCCTCAATAGCTACTCTATATCATCATTGTATTTTTGCCTTTATTATTAATGCTATTATTGTTGTTGTGGTTGTTGTTATTGTTATTATTATCATTATTATCATTACTACTACTATTGTTGTTGATTTTTTTTGTTTTTTTGTGGTAAGAGATTCGTGCAACAACAGTGATTAATAATTTGTAACTAACGAAGAAAAAAATGAAAAGATATTTACGTGGCTCAGCAATTGGCCTACGTCCATGGAGCAAAGCGACTGCAATTTATGTTATATATAAATAGTCAGATTATGTCATATATATACTAACCCTGCGCTTCACTCCCTTCACCTCATCCACTCTACTTCGGTATCGACCTATTTATTCAATAAACATGTGGTCCATTATATATGAGTCAAATATTATAACAATTTTTTATTTTTCTTTGAGTAAATTAAAGTCATTGTGCATACAAAAGTTTGTGCATGCATACACACAAAATATGCCAAGCCATGCTAGAATGCCCTGTCCGTCCAGGGGGACACATGTCCCTCCTATTGGCTGAGGGCCTGTCTAGAATAATTCAAATATGTTCCCATGTATTTGAATAAATCCGTTCATTCGACTTAACTTATCTTTTCACAAATATATTATTCATTTTATGTTTGAAGGCATCTCATTATACCAGCCATAACGTTCACCGGCTAACACTTTTGGCTTTTTTCCTTTTTGACAAACCAGCATATTTGGGTTTCATATAAGAAGTGTTATTAAAATCATGAGAAAGCTTTATTATTATTATTATTATTATTATTATTATTATTATTATTATTATTATTATTATTATTATTATATTTTAATTTATTATTGAATCACCGTCAATGCCTATACTGATTTTTTATACCTCAACCTAGATCCAAGGGGGATTTGATTCCCCGATCCTTTTAATAATGTCATTACAAGAACATAAGAAAATCTATTTATAGATATAAAGTAACACAATTGAAGTCAATAAAAGTAAGTCTTATAGTTATAGAACATTAAATTGGTTCAACTTAGCTTTCCTTGTTGATCTTTGTCAAATTCAAAGTCAAAAGGAAAAATATGTTTTTGTCAAAATTATACTCGTAATGGGTCTCCAAAAGGCATAAACTAAAATTTTGCCAACTTATATCAATATAGTTGGAGTCAATCCTAAAAAGTAAAAAACCAATAAATTACAAAATGTGATTATAGCAAGTAAAAATGTGATTTATAATCATTATATACTAAGGGTACTTTTAATCAAGGATGTATAATTTTTCTTGTTTAATTAAGGGTTTACAAGGATTGAAAATATCATCCTTCTTTTTTTTTTCAAATTCAATTCAGAAGCCTCGGTAGCTAGGCTAAATCATCATGTCCATCATTGCGTTTGTTAGATTTTATGCGCAATAATAAAAAAATGAAAGAGAGAAATCAGCACAAATGTTCACACAGTTTGACGGTATGCCTACGTCCAACAGAGCGAAGCGGAGAAAATTTTTATTCAGTATGAAAAATAAGATTACTATATTATTATTTATACTAATTCTAACTTAGGCACATATAAGACTTCAAGGTCCGTACAAGAAAATACCTCTGTATCATGGGCGCGTTGCCCCCACACCCCAAACTCATTCAGCGTCTGTAGGAACTAGACAGTGAATTATACCCACGCAAGGTCAATGCCGTCGCTCCACTCCATTTCGCTTCGACGTTCACCTATTTGATTCAGAAAACATGTGTTCCACTCTATATGAACCACATACACAACAACATTATTATTATTGTTGTTCGTTTACTTTATTGTGCATAGAAAAGTGCATGTTCGCTGACACACAAAATATGTTCCTCTGTAATTGAAGAAATCTGTTCATTCGTTTTCCATCTTATAGAAGAAATATGGTCCTCAAAAATTTAAAGTTTGGAGGCTTCTGATCATACCACTCATAGTGTTTGCATGTACAAAGTTTTGTCTTTCACTAAACAGATAATGGTACCATACATCCCATAGGTGTGGAATTTAATTAACTATTTTGGATGCCCACATTCATCTAGTAAATGATACAACTTAAGTAGTTGAAGATGTTCATTGATCGTTTCATTTTCCACAAGTGAACGGGATCGTGAACAAGTAATAAGCATCGAACCCACAAGACTATGTGTTTGATCAAATTAAAATTAATTGCAACGTTAATCAAATAGCAAACAAATTGTCGTGATTTTTCTATATAAAAATTCCTAATTTATCAATTAAACTAGTGAAAGTAAGTAAATGTGTCTTTAAAATATGTGAAATACATTGCTAAGATGTTGAATCCCCCTCGTTATTTCATTTTTAGTGTAACAATTAAAATGATAATTTGAAATCATTAACGTTGGTCAATATTCATAATTTAATTGAAAACCTCTCTTTATAGCAATCAAATATATTCTCCTAATATGACTCTTCTATCTCTCGCTGAAAGATAGTGACATGATAAATCTATTAACAAGTGCTAGAATATCTATTGAAACCATATAAAGTGTAGAGGAATATTACTATCTCTATCAAATCTTATAATATTTCTTATATTATGCTCAAACCCTATTATCTCACTCGATAACAATAAAATTCACTAACAACCCAATTGATGATCAAGCAATTGAAAAGAACAATAATAACGATAATATACATTCACAAATAAAACCAAAGTAAAGTCAAAATAATTAATTAAACTAAAAATATCATAAAAAGCATTCATCTCGTCCAAAACAATGTATAAAACTAGCATATCGTATTGGAATTACAAGAAATTATGTTAAATGTGTATAACATCACCGGGAATTGTGAATTAATGAACGAATGAAGATGAATCTTGATATTCTTGAATTTCTTCAAAGTAATCTTGATAAATTTTTAATAATTCTTTCACTTCTTTGCCACAAATCTCAGATTTAATCTCCAATTGATGAGTTCTTGAACTCCACCTTTGAAATATCCTCACTATATATGGTTTTGCTCTTCTTTTATGATGAAAATGGATGGAATATTGTAGTATGAAATGTATATGGGAGGTCTTCAATATATATTTTGCTGTTAGGTATTTCTAGGAGTAAAAATTGGTTGAAAATTAAGACCAAATTGATTTCCAAAAGAATTTCAATCAAATAAGGTAAGTTGCATTCTCTCGTGCATGTCTTTTGTCTTTGTTCAGTCATTAGCATTTTGGCTATAACTTTCTCCCCTCTGTATCCATTTGAGGCGATTGATAATGGAAAACTAACTCAAAGTGTACATTTCTAGAAATAGAATTTTTTTCAATTCGAACATTACTTGTGCAATTAGAAATTTATTTGTGATAATATTTTGATCATATTTCATTCCTTTTTTACTTCTAATTGCATCCAATTGTCTCCTAACAGTCCTCAAAGTATCGTCTTGCTGTTTGAATCAACTATTGAATATTTTCAATTTGGTCCTAAAACTTTGGACTTGGTCATTTTCACCAATTTCTGCTTCCTTCTTTCAATTCCTAATTTAACCATTGAATTTTACCTATATAACATAAAATACAGCAATTTAGGATATATTTTGTTAAAAAAAACTACCAAATATCACTATTTAGCCTTGTATTGTTCATTTATTTCCAGATTAGCAATTTGAATTTAAAAAATTGTCATAAATAATTTGTACTTAGAACACGCACTGACTGCAAGGACAATCATACCACCCAATAATCATGAGACAACTTTATCAATTATGAGCATTACTATTTCTCTACCAGATAAAGCTAATATCCTTCCAAGCCATACCAGTTTCATCGAGAATTAATTAAGAATGATAAATTGAACTTTTTTTTTTTTTTTTCTAAATTGTTTTTGCAACTTGCAAAATTTCTAATAAAGTTATTGAATTATTTACTCATCACATTGCTATAGTTTTCATTATACTTTTTTCGTTGCACGAATTTTTATTTTATGCACAATAATCGACAAATATCTAAACTCAATTATCAGAAAATTAGATTTTCCAACTTGTCTAAAACCACAAGTGGATCAAGTAACTGCAATTTTAGTTTCATTTCTGTTGGAATATGTCATCATTTTGATTTGTTTTCATTTGATTAGAAAATAAATTTATATATTCTCTAAAAAATTCGAACATGTCTATTAGGTCTCTATTTATAATTCGATATTTATTAGACAAAATTAAAGTAATGGAGTTTTAATTAAAATGAAAAAGTCAATGGGTAGGTAGTATAGGTCTTGAAGGAGTCAAAGAGTTCAAACATATCCAAGAAAATCACATATGATTAATAGGATGCAACTAAAAGTCATATGAGTGTCAAAGTGCCGCACAAGTCATGCTCTAAATTCTTTATCACAGGTTGCGATGCATAGAAAACATTCAAATTTGAAACATGCAGCCCTTTGAATTACATTTCCAATGCACTTTGAATTGTCTCAATTCGATATCGAGAGAGAAAGATATGATAAAAATACTGATGACTACTCAGAGATCGCTCGCTGGCCATGAAGAATGTGCTTGAGCAGTCGGCTTTTCCAGGCAGAGTTTTGTTTGCGATTTTAACAGATTTTCCTCTCCTCTTTAACTTCAAATACTTCATATTATAAATACCCAAACCTAGTCCGTCACAAAGGTAAGTTGAATCTTTATTTTATATTAGAGATCATATTCTTGAAGATTCAAAACACATTTCAAAGATATCTAAATTCAACAACTGATCAATTATTCATATTTCATCCCAAACATTGTGTCATTATTGGTTGATCCTTAACTTTAGTCAAATGATCATTCTTTGAAGATCCAATCCATATTCCAATATCCTTTTGCCCTAGCCACATATCAAAACACAAAAAGATCCGAAGATAAAATACCAAAAATACTTCCTTCACTTGTAAGCCTTCAGAGTTCTAAAATTTAGAGAGGAAGCATTTGGAGTTCTAATGCTCCAAACGAGTTCGTTATTGGTGATCCACGTATAGGAAAAACAAGCATAGGGTGACTGAGAAATGCAGGTCACACAACCAAAGTAGTTCCTTGTGATTTACAAGTTAGATGCCTAGATTCAGTTAAAGTTTAGTAGTGTCTGGACTAATTATAAATTAACTTTTCTATTGAATTTTACCAACAAATTTGTTTAAATATTTTTTATCCTTGCGAAGAGTTTTTCATGGGTTTTTCTCCATTATCAATTCCTGGTGTTATTTACTTTATCGCTTTTAATTTTGCATGTTTATGATTGATATTTAAGTTTTAATTGGATCAATAACCTTAATCATTTAGAGAATAAATAAGTCACTTGTTTTTTATTATTAGCTAAATCCCGCATGTTTGGGTCTATGTGGCTGTCTGTGCGTACTTAAATTTCAAAGATAAGTGATTTTTTTATTGTTGATGTGTCCAACGGCCAAATTTCCACCAAATGGACTAACACCCATGTCAGCCCTGTTTTCCCTTTCTACCCCTAGCATATGCACGCAAAACCAACCTACCTACCACAATTCATTATCTCACCCACGTGAAACATCCAAAAACCAAGACAAACTCCCCATTCTCATCCACAGAAGAAGCTTGCCGACAGTTGCTGATCTGAAACGGTTACCGCCGACATAATACAGACCGTGAACTGTGATAATAGTTGGCTGGAGTGAGGATATATAGACCTAGCAGCACACAATTTCTAGAAGAGCTCACCTGTCCCACTGTTTTTCGATGACTGCAATGGCCAATTCATGCACCTACTACACACATCTTCCACTTTCAATATGTCATGACTAGATTTTCCCTCTTCGTCCACCATAAGAAGTGACGTTCCTTGACTTCCCAGCAGCATCTTCGGAAGTCACATTTCCACCGGACATCCTCGTCTTCGTTGGCTACGCTCGTTTCACAATTTTATTCAATAGATAAGTACCTCGTGCACAATCTCTCATCGGCCAGAAGCATGGATTTGTTCGTTTCTCTGGTACGGTACACTGCCTCATATACCTGCTTAATTTTTGAGTCAAACAAAAATTCTGGAGCTGTGACTCTGTTTACACACAAATAAATTTTCTGCCCAATTTGCAGCAACTAGGGTATCTCCCACACTCTTCCACATCCAATGCCCAGCTAGTTGAGAGTCAATTGGGGCCCCATAAGCATGCACAATAGAATGACTACGAGACAAACATTTTCGTCGCTGCCTATGACACCGTCATTGTCGACGAACATCTAAATGGGAAGTGCTTCACCAAATACGGTTGGCAGACATTGGTTCACTTATTTAACACCAATTCTTGCCACAATTGGAACAAGCAGCAGCTCAAAAATCAGTGGGATGCTCTTCGCCTGAAACACAAGAGATTGGAAGAATTGATAAACAGCAGTGGCATCACGTACGACAAGTCGACTGGTAAGATTTGCGCTTCGGAGGAGTAGTGGGAGCAAAAGATAAGTAACCATCGTTTCATGAACCTTCCTTTAATGCTCTCATGTCCGTGTTCAATAAACTGTTAAGGTGTTGTGTATTTTCAATTCTTTTGCATTCATTGACAACATTATTCTCAGTAGGCTGCGTTCTCATTTAAGAAACATGGCAGTCCAGTTATTTTGTTCCGTCGACGTTGCATTGGTGTGCAATTTATTCCTATTTGTTGTATTGCTAAATTTGTAACTTTACTAAACTCAATTAGTTCATAGCCATTCTATGCTTATATTTTGACCTGTTTGAAATTGCACCGGTCTTTGTATACGTATCTGCTTTCCATTTCTGTGCAAAATATGTGAACATCTTTTAATTTGTATTGCTACGGGAGAGGAAAGAGTACAAAGAGTATAAGGACAAGGATTGTCGAGAGGTGTACCGATACAAGGCTCTATTTGGAGATGTTTTCGACTGCGATAGGCATGCAGTCACACCTAGCCAAACGTATCGAACTGGCTTCGCGATGTTCGAAGACAGTGGATACGAAGACCACTGTGATGAGATAACAATCGATGTAGAGAACAGCAGCTCAAGCGACGAGGGTGGTGAACTCGAATCGACTTCAGTAACCACGAATATGTCCAGCCAGCACAGGGAGGACAAACAAAAGGCATCCGACAACCAAATGAAGAAAAAGAAGAAATTTACATCTTGGGACATATCCTACTCTGTGGAACATACAACATCAGCCAGTAAGTAGATGGCTGCAAAAATTAACAACTTCATAAGACTTGTTGTATCCAACCCGAAGATGTGCATGAACAAGTTATTGGTAACGGGTTGACTCTAGAAGCAAACGAATCTATACTACTACACGAGTAGATTCCTTTTCCAAAAGGCTAATAAGAAGATACTGGACATGCAAGACGATGAGAACGATAAGTTCGCTTGGGTGGAGTGGAGTTGGCAGGAATATAGGAAAACACAGCCACTGTCATAGCTATGTTTGTGTAGGTTGTGTACACGTCCGTGGGACATTTTCGTTTTCCATGCTATTCGGTTATGTTTACATTTACTATGTTTGATTTATGACATTTTGTTTGTGTCTAATATGTACGATGGACAGTTGCCTACATTTACCATGTGCATCCTAAAAATTGTTTCGTTTCATATGCAGGCCCAAAACTTTGACTCGATTAGATTATGAGCAGGTTTACAGACGAGAAGTACTTGGATGTATGTTTACATTGCGGTCAAACAAGTACTGAACAAGTTGGATGGGTCACATCACTCCCATCTTCCACCAAACTTTATTGGTGTTAATGGGCATAACTTCTAAGAGTTCATCATTTCACTTGCCTACTTATATTATTGCCCTCGTTCTATAAAAGGCAAATCATATGTGCAGACATTTACAAATTACAAAAGGCATAATCTTGGATATCCTACTACAGAGTAGTGGTATGGCACATTTCGATTTAACTGTGAGTTGCAGTCGACCTCTGATGCCGAGGACGAACTTGGCAACGAGGCATTGATGGAAGAATTTCGAGTGGACATTAAGGAGTGATTTCGTTACTGTCAAATCAATGAGGATACCGTTAGAAACTATTATCGTAAACAAAGCACTCGTGTTTCTCGATATCCATTCGCTCAAAATGGTCATATGTTCATGCTAAATGCTATGAATTGTAGTCCTCAACAATGCTATGCTGAGTTCCACATGTATCTTGTGATGCTATGATTATTCACACATATGCTTCCCGATGAGTATGGGCTTTGCAGTTATCATCACATAGATATTTATGAACAAGTTGGTATATTTCTTTGCATATTAGTGCATAGAAAGGGGTACAGATAGATGTAGATGCTTTTCAACCATTCGCTGGAAATCGTTGGATACTAATTCAAACTTTTGCTTCAAGTGGTCCTCGAGTTTTCCCGATGAATAATTCAACTGGATCCAAACTACAATAATGATGCTGAGCATTATGTTCTGAATCTGAACAAGCATCACATTTTTCGGGATCGCATAGGTATGATTGACGGCACCCACATTAGAGCAGTCTGCAGGATCAACACGTGAGTTTTATCGGACGCAAAGGAATTCCAACACAGAATGTGCTAGCGGCATGTGACATCAATTTATGCTTCACATTTGTAATGCCGGTACAACGAGGAACTCCCATGATGCTCGAAACTTAGCTCGGGCTATACATAATCCGGAGACTAACTTTTCGCAACTGGCACTTGGAAAAAATTATCTAGTTAACTCGAGTTTCGCTCATCGACCTGGGTATATAGCGCCCTATAAGGGTTTGGATATTTTGTACAATTTTCAGCAATTCTACGATGAAGGCATCGATCATAGGCGTAACTTTCAAAATGCACGAGAAAAATTTAATTTTAGGCACTTATCTTGTAGAAATGTGATCGAATGTGCATTTGGCGTTTGGAAAAGTCATTGGAAAATACTCGATTGTATACTAAGTTATGCTTTCGAAGTGCAAACAGTTATTGTAATTGCAACTATAGACATTTACAACTTCTTTCGACAGGCGGGCGTTGTAGACAAAGTATTTATGAGAGTGGAGACGGACCTCGACACAGTAAAATTGGAGCTCTTGAATGCACATGACGAAGCTTCCGTTGAAATGAATGCACCGAAAACCCAACGAGATGAGTGGGATATATTCAGAGATTACCTGACACAACAACACTAACGTGTATTGTTGGTTCGAAATTAGACCTAAATTGGTCGCATGATGTTTTCTGACAAGAGAGCAATGTGCGTTATGTGCAACACATTATTCGCATGTGGTTTCATGACAATATTGGATAATATGTTATCATAAATGGTTTTTCACATCTCAAATTCGTGTTCTGGAATGCATTTACGTGTTAATAAATGGTAACCAGAAAAACAAATGATATTTTGGTGGTACCGCACAATGTATGCATTAATTGCTCAAAAGTGCACCGATCAAATGTGTTTTCAAACTTTTCAGGAAACATTTGGACAAATGAGGACAAATATGTCATTTGGGATGTACTAATGCACTGAAGGATCAAAGTGTCTAGTGTCTACACATGGGACCTGATGAAGTTACAGTAGAATTGATTCTTGGATGCCCATAATCACACCCAAAACGGGGCATATATAATTTAAAAAAAAAAAAGGTTGAACCCCAACCTTGAGAGCTCCCACCATTCCACTCCTAGAGTTTTGTGAGGGAGATAAATCGTGGAATGTGCTCCAACAGGTCAGAGAACAAAAGCTGTCTATATGTTGCGCCTACAAGGAGTCCAATTCCATGTCTCAGGAATCAAACACCTACACTGCGACTGTTAGCAAAGCGTGAAATAACCTCACTCCTATCTTTTGCACCATTGAATTATGCCCCGAGAGGCTAAATGAGGCATATTTATTTCCACAACAAGTGGTATCCGAGTCAAATTGTGATACGTGACCTAATTTTATCTAGACAACTCAATCACTTTCTAATGAAGAATTTAAGAATGGAATGGACATTAATGAGGCTTATAACCAGCTATTTGAGGAGAGTATTAAGTTACATAATAAAAAAGGAGCGTCAAGCAACAATCGAACATCCTAACTAAATTATCCTTCATTTGGAGCATGTCTTCATAAAATAGAAGTTCAAAAAGATTATTCTAAACCCCAATATTCAAAAGATACCTCAAGAATCTTGAGAACTTTATTAACTTTTAAACGAGCGTGTGTTTTGATAAACAAGAAATTCTAGTTAAATTTTCTAGATCGTTCGAAATTCATGCAAAAACAAAAAAGATTGATTTGACAAGACTTTTGAAAAAAAAAAAATTAGTGTATAATTTTAAAAAAAAAAAAAAAAAAAAACTTAGAAAACGATGTGGTTATAATTACAACTAGCGAAAGCTGACATTAATTGTTTCAAAAAATCATGGGGTGCTCTTCCAAACACACTTTTTGGTTAGCCAGATTGTACATAATTCAACAACCTAAAATTAATATCAAACAAAAGTGATTTGGCAAACGATAAAACTATCTTGATTTTAGTTCTTTTCTAGGAGTACATTATAACTTAATCAAATAGGAATGCTCTTTCAATGAATCCAAATAAGTAAATGCAAGCCAATTGCTAATCACAATTATATTAAGTTATACATGTTAGACTTTCATTTGCTTTGTCTATCCTTATGAATTTTGAACCCAAAATCGAGAAATATATCAATTTGAAATTTAGGCCATGTTTGATTACTCCATTTTCCATCCAATTTGCCTTGTTTGATAGGGAATTTTTTCTCTGTAACTTGTTTTCCATCTTTCCTGCACGTGACCACCTTTTCCATGACAATGAGGAAAAACAATTCCCTTGGGTGAGCTGGGAATTGGTTTTCTTGGCTGCTAGATTTTTCTTTTTTTCCTTTTTTCTTTTCCTTTTTTTTTCCTTTTTTCTTTTTTTTTGGCAATAGTAACAAATTCTAAAAATTATTGTAAAAAAATATTTTTCTTTAATTGACAATTTTCATATAAAACAAAATCAAACGAACATAAAAAAACACTTTAATTTAAACATTTTTCACGTGAAAAATTATACCAATCAAACACAATAATTTACAATTCCCAAGAAAACAATTTCTCATCAATTCAATTCCTTGGAATTCGTATTCTTTCCACCCAAATTTTACATTTGCAATCAAACGAAATTTCTTAAAGGTGAACTTTAAAACTCAATCAACTTAGGCTATGTGTGATAGCCCAAAGTTTTCCATGGAAAATGGAAAACAAATTCCATTTTCCATTTTTGGCTTGTTTGAAAGTCAAAATTTTCCTACCAATTTATTTTCCACATTTCCCTCACATGTTCACAATTTCCAGGTCTTGGGGGAATTCATTTTCCCATAGAATAGGTGGTTTTATGTTTTCCAACTTTTTTTTTTTTTTTTTTTTTTTTTTGGCAATGAGAACAAATTCTAGTAAGAATTGTAAAAGAAGATATTCCTTAAATTGACAATTTTCATGTAAAACAAAACCAAACGAATATCAAAAAACACTTTTTTTTCAATATTTTTCAGGTGAAAAATTATACCAATCAAATACTATTAATTGACAATTCTCAATAAAATAATTTCTAGACAATTCAATTCTCAGGAATTCGTTTTCTTTCCACCCAAATTTCATCTTTACAATCAAATAGATCATTAGAATGTGTTTGATTGGCATGAAAAGTATCACCTAGAAAAGAAAATATTTTTCATCTTTTGTGGAAAATAAAAACCACATCTACCCAAGGAAAATGTTTTCCTTACACACAAGGAAAATTAGGCATATTTTCAAAAGTTGGAAAATATTTTCCATGAAAAAAAATAGCAATCAAACACTCTAACAATTAGGCCCCGTTTGATTGCACGAGATTTTCCATGGAACTTGGAATTCGAATTTCAACTTCCACTTTTGGCCTGTTTGATTGACAAAATTTTCCAGGAAATTGATTTTCCATGAATTTCTAGGTACAACACCTTAAAGCGTGATTTTCCATCTTTTATTTTCCTATGGCTAGGTGGTTTTTGGTTTTCCACCTTTTTTTTTTAAATTATTAGCAATGAGAACAAATTTTAGAAACAATTGTAAAAGAGGATATCCTGAAATTGACAATTTTCATATAAAACAAAGCCAAACGAACACCAAAAAACACTTTTACTTCAACATTTTTCACGTAAAAAATTTATACCAATTAAACACAATAATTTACAATTTCTAGAAAAACAATTTCTAAATAATTCAATTCCCTGAAATTCATTTTCTTTTCACCCAAATTTTATCTTTGCAACAAACAGACCCTTAGTTATTATAGCAGGTTAAATTGGTCAGTTTGGCTTACGCTTTCTTCAAAAAAAATAAAAAAAAATAATAATAATAAATTGAAGAAAGTAGGGTTGGTACGTATTTAAAAAATAATTTAGACAACGGTATGGTTACATTCTGCGAAAGTGGACGTTAAGGGGGTGTTCTCTTTGTGTTTCAGTTTTGTGTTTTGAGTTTTGAATTCATTTTGAGTTTTGTATTTTGAGTTTTTGTTNAAAGAGAACACGTTTTCACCGTTTTGAAAAATCGAAAACAGAAAACGACCCGAAAACGGTAAAGAGAACAGGGCCTAAGTGTTCCAAAACCATGATTTGCTCATCCAAACACCCAATTTGTCGCAAGCCACATTGTACGTGACCTCAACCAAAAAGTTATTTGGCAAAAGATAAAAGTTACATTGATTTAAATGAAAGCCAGTGCAATAATATTAAAAGTGTATTTGATTGATTTTATTTTTCATGAAAAATGTCATTTTTCACTCAAATTCTTAATTGTGGGCTGTTTGATTGATAATTTTTTCAAGAAAATTATTTTCCAACATTTGATCATATTTTCTTCAAAAATAAGAAAAATATTTTTTTTAGAGATTAGTAATTTTTATTTTCAATGTAATTCATTCTCACTTTCTCTGTTTTATCCATTCTATGATCATATTTTCTTCAAAAATAAGAAAAATATTTTCTTTAGAGATTAGTAATTTTTATTTTCAATGTAATTCATTCTCACTTTCTCTGTTTTATCCATTCTACCCTTGATCATGCACCCAATACATACAAATAAATTCCAAACAATTTTCTTTCTATACAAATTTTATACTCTCAATCAAAAGCATGGCCTCCTAAGTTAAATTTGTGTGACTCCATCTTACTTTGTCTATCTTTTCAATTTCAAAACCTAAATGGAGAAATATATTAAATTGAAACTTATTTCCACAAGATGTATCTTAATTGCGAACCTTGAAACATAGTCAAGTTGTATCAGCAAAGTTTGTGTCAATCCAATTAAGTGCCAATGGATAACAAGTAATTAAAACACGTTAAATTGTTGGATTTCCCTAATGTTTGCTTCGTCAATTTAAGTGGAAAAATGGAGAAATATGGTAATTCCAAATTTATATTCATATTCAGTCTCCTATATGTATAATTACAAGAACATTTTATTTTTAATTTTTGATTAGGAACACCGTCGACGCCTAGACTGTGTTTTATGCCTCATCCTAGATTCCTAGACACTCTTTGATAATTTAAGTACAAGAACTTCAGGAAATCTATTTATAGATATAAAGTAACGCGGTTGAAGTCAATCCATATAAATCTTGTAATTGCCCTTCGGGGCATAGTCCAGTAGTGCAAAGAACATGAGTGATGTTATCTCACGCCTTGCTGGCATTCGCAGTGTGGGGTTCTATTTCTGAGACATAGAATTGGACTACTTGTAGACGATGTACATACAACTCTTATTCTCTGACTTATTGGGACACATCTCGCGATTTACCACACTCACAAAGCTCTAGGAACGAGACGATGGAGGTCTTCAAGGTTGGAGTTCAACCTTTATATAAATCTTGTAATTATAGTACGTCGAATTGCTTCAATTTTGGCTCTCTTTGTTGTTCATCATTTTCGAAGTCAAAAAGGATAATTAAGACTACATCAAAATTATATTTTTATTGGGTTTCAGGAACACGTACCATAAAACTTAGTCAATTTATATCAATATAGTTTGAGTTAATCCTAATAAATTGAGATTTATAAATTACAAAGTGACTATAGCACGTTAAACTACGATTTTGTAATGATTGAATATAATATAAAACGGTACATTAGTCCAAGGATGTGTATTTTTCCTTTTTATTATTTAAGACAAGGTTTACAGGGATTTTCAGAAAAAAAATCTTTTAAAAAAAAATAATAATAAAGTTTGAAAACCTTAGTAGCTACACTATATTATCATCATCATCATATTATTATTAATATTATAAAATAGATAGAAAAGTGAATAAACTTGTATTTGAGAACCAGAGTCCTATAATTATAGAAAAGAATTAGGGTTGCAGGAAATATAATAGTCATAGTAATTAGGGTGCCGGATTATAATTATAATTCACTATTAAACATATAACTTACAATACTCCTCCTTGAATAACATATTACATAATATATGCCTCGTTAAAATTGTATTTGATAAAACCAAGTGTGACAAAAAATATCAAATGGTGAAAAAAAAGTACATATATTTTTTGGAGTATTAAGAATAAATACTACCTCTTTAAAACCTTGCTAGAAAACTAGTGGGATAAACCTATGCAAGGGAAAAAAATTCATTATCAATCAACTTAAATCATTGAGCCGATGGATTTTTATCTCGTACACCAATTTCTTAAATACAATGCCGGTAATACTTTTGTGAATAAGTTAACTCTATTATCATTTGAGCGAATTTGCTAAACATCAATATCACCAATTTTGTGAAAGTCGTGCGCATAGAAGAATTTTATAGAAATATCTTTGTTGTCTCTTTTGATATAGCCTCTTTTGATTTGTATAATACAAGCTGCATTATTTTTAAACTATATTCTTGGACTATTTTTGTTGAAGTTATTCCACATGATGTTTGGATTTGATGGGTCATGTTTCTCAACCATACATATTATTGACTTGCCTCATGGACTGTAATAATATTAGAATAATTTGAAGATGTTGGTGCCATGATTTACTTTACTGATCTCTATGATATAATTTTTCCACCACATATAAATACATAACTTATTTGCAATTTAATTTTACGTGGATGAAAGAGACAACCTTCATCCGTATTTACCATTAAAAAAAATCCTAAATTTTAAGAATAAAATAATCACATATCAATAAGTTGATAAAAATGTGTTTAACACCATCCCAATATGTTTTAGTTAGTGTAAAATTATATCTCACGATGAGATTTATAGAAAAGAGCTATGTCAAGTCGAGTATAATTTACAAGATATTTTAATGCTTTAATTGACTAGGATATGTACTTTTGAACCAAAAATCTTTTCTTCATCTTTAAGTGGTCGAAATGAATATTTTTGATATCAAATGATCAAACAACGATAAGTGATGTCAATAGATGTGCTTTATCCATTAAAAATATTTTAAGGCTTTTTATTTATATAAGATTGATGAAGAAATAATTTTTTCTGAAAATGTTCAATTTGCAACCCATGACAAAAGTTAAATTTTCTCAAACCTTTCAATTCAAATTCATTTTTCAAATAATCTACAGTGCAATTTTTTCAGCATTTATGAGTTTCAATTTGATTAAAATCCTCAATATAAACTGTCGCAGTTACAAATTCAATGTTCATTTCTTTATGAAAACTCACGGGCACTTATCATCATTTTTATAAACCTCTTTCAATAAATATTCGCTAAGGTGATTATATCATATGTGTCCGAATTGTTTCAATTCATGTAATGATATTAACAATTTAATTGAGAATATGGATTTCGGGCACGGGTCATTTACTTCCTGTACTTTAAGTCAATTGAGAACTTTTATGTACATATCATTATCATGTAAATTATATAGATAGGTAGTTACTATGTTCATAAAGTGCATGTCAAGCTTCTATGACATAATCAGATTCATTAAGAGTCTAAAATATAATCGTATTCATTACGAGAAAATATGTGTCTATTACGAAAGAACATGTTTCTTTATAATCAGTTTAAGTTCTTAATGAGAAACCTTAACTTACAAGTAGGATTTATATCTTGTAATTTCATTTCACTTTCTCATAAAAACGCACTTATATCTTAAATGAATTACATTTCAAGTATTCGAACTACAAATTCAAATACTTTTCATTTCTTTAAGGAAGTCAATTTTGTTTGTATGGTTTCTTTTCATTTTGACAAATCATTTCTATATTGATATTTTTTTAACAGGTTGTGGTTCAAAATTCTCATTTTATATAATTTGCGAGACACGTTAAAAGCAAAAATATTATTTCATTCTAATCATTTATGAAATAATAAATAATTTATTAAAATCTCATCATTTTAAGCCATTTGTGGTTCAACTGGAACCATGTCAATAGCATTTGATTAATCAATATTAACAAAATAAAGAAAATTCTTTTCAAATTATAATTTAATATTGAGTTGGTTAATTTATGCTTCTTCAGGATACCAATAAATTATTATTAATCATGTTAATAAATTATTATTAATCATGTTACATTTGCTCTTTAAAAGTATTAGCACAATAATATTATAAAATAATAAATCTTGTAAAATTATGCTATTTGAGAAGAAGTAATATTCTACTAAAATATTAATACAAAAAATTATTAGGAATAACAATAAAATATTTTTCTAGAATATTTGTAGATTTGTAAAGTTGTGATTCTTCTAAAGTAAACAACTTATTTTCATAAAATTTTCATATAGATTGGATCTCTTCATAAGATCGATCCTATAATTTTTTTGGAGACATGTACTAATTTATAGAGCACAATAAAATATTATTTTTATTTGTTAAATGATATTAAATTTTATTACTACTTCTTCAAGATCAATAGATCAATATTCTTCTATAATATTAAAATTATAATGACATGCTTTTTAGGGGCAAGTAATATTTTCTAAAAAATTAATATAATGCTGTGCTATTTCAAGAGCAATAACTAATTATTGTCTAGAAATATTAAATTATATAATTATTTACTCAAGAAGAAAAACATAACATATTTTAAATCTTATAAAATTATGCTTTTCTCGAGCAAGTAACATTTAATGTAATATTAATATTTGTAGAATTGTGCTTCTTTAGGAGTAATAACAGGATACATTATTATATAAAATGGATCAATAGTACAATAAAATTGGTGTGGCTATAAAAAGTTATTACGAAACACGCATGACTAAANTTTTATATTTTGAAAGTTGAGAGATTAAAGTAAAATAATTTAATTTTAATTATATCTTGGTCAAATAATTAAATTTTGATAGAGGAAAAATAAGTGTATAGATATTGAACTATTTTTATAGTTCGTAATTGATTAGACGATAGCGCTACACGGCCAGGATTAAAACCAGGCTGACGTGGCATTAGAAAGAGACAACACCAAAACCAAACAAAAAGAAAACTTTCAAAAACGTGAAATTCGTAAACCCACAAATGCAAATACACAAAACCTGAAATGTAAAACCCACAAAATCCACTTCTCTCTAAATCGAAATCAAAACCCTAATCGTCTCCGGCCGAACTCCAATCAAAGGTGATGCCAGTGCTCCGACACAATTCTAGCACTGTTTGGCCACTGAATGCTTCATTCTCCAGCCACATTTTCTTTTCACGTATTTTATAGTAAAATAACGGCAAAGAAATGAAGAAAAAGGAGAAGTAACAAAACACACGTAAACGAAAATGAGGAAGAAGAAGTACCAACATAGAGGACCCCGTAGTAACAGTGAAAATGAAAGAATTACAAAATTACACATGAGCTGAAATGAATTAAAAGAATTACAGAAATACGTAGAAACTAAAATGAAGAAGAAGTATTACCAAAATAGGAGGGTCCCGTAATTTCTCTACTGTTTGTGAATTGAATATTTTTCACTCCTTCTCCGAAGGTTTCTGAGACTTAAGGAACGTGAAGACGAAAGAAACGAGAAGTGCCACTTCAGTGTTTTTACAGTGAATAATTGAAGAAAGTGGGAAAAGTCAATACATTTGCCTCCAAAGTGTGTTCCCTCCCTCCAAAAAGAGGATGCCACGTTGGAAATTTTAAAGATCTGTTTCCAACCCTGGATTTAAGCCTCCATTACTTGAAAATGGGGGGATAGTGTTTTAAAAAAAATGAGTGGTTGAAAAAGAAGGAAAAGTTTTTTATTTACGTGTAATATTGTTTTATGGAAGATTATGTGATTAAAAATAGGAGAAAGAAAAATAAAATATAATGTAATTGAATTTAATGGGGATCAAACGGGGGCTTATCTGTCCAAGTAACTTTAATGTTAATTAGAAGTCTTCAATACGAAAAAAAAGTTATTTTAGATTAGACTATCCGGTTAAAAGGATAATGGGTTAATAAAGTTGGTGGAAACTTACAATATTAATTAAAGTAAAATTGTCTAAGGGCCAGTTTGGCAAAGTTTTTGCTTTTGAATTTTATTGAAGAGTTTTTTTTGGAGGAAATTATTGTAATTTTTGTTTGAAAAATATTGAAAAGTACTTTACATTTCAAAAGTGCGTTTATAAGAAAGTACATCGAACCAATTTCATCTAAAAATTATTTTAATTACCAAAGTATTTTAAAAAAATTAGTCAAACGAATTCAAAAACAACTTTTGAATCTCAAAAATTTCTTTTGACTTTTAGCCCCCGTTTGATCTCCATTAAATTCAATTACATTATATTTCATTTTTTTTCTCTTTTATTTTTCAACCACATAATTTTTCATAAAATAATATTATACGTAAATCAAAAACTTTTCATTCTTTTTTAATTACTCATTTTTCTAAAAAATATTATTCCCTCCATTTTCATTTTCAAGTAATAAGTATCAAACCGGGCTAAAACAATATGCGAAACGGGCCCTAAAACCACAAGTGGATCAAGTAACATCATATTAGTGTCTTGTTTTTTCTGGGATGCGTCATTTTTTTTATTTCTTTTCATTTGATTTTGAAAGAAATTCTGAGCAATTCGTACATGTCACATCAAACATAGCTGACATGGTTATTATTATTATTGGATTGTGGTGGTTGTACCTCATAGTGTACAGCCCTCCACGCATATGGGGCCCACCAATTATAGCAACGGCAGTTGTCATATCATAGTTCATATTGTGTTTTTTGTTTTATTACTGTTATCGATTCATCTTTTCATAAATTTACTGTGCATACTAAACTTCGTGTTGTGCGCGCGCACACACACAATATGTTCACAAGCAGTGAAGAAATAAATTATTATTTTTCATCTCATCTTTTTAAAAATAAATTATTCATTTGAAAAATTAAAGTTAGAAATAATTGAAGGTGTGCATACTTTTTGAGATTGGCAATTTGAATTTCAAAAGTTGTCATAAATATCTCGTATTTGTTCACATGGATGATGTTGGACGGACAAGGCCAACGAGGTCCTGTCCGTCTAGAATAATTCTTGTACATGTATTACGGTCGTATAGAATAATTTTTGTACACATAAAAATGGATAGTTCATCGTTTGATAGGATTGGATATAATCTAATTCGATTTGATTTTAACAAGAATCGAACTAGACTCAAAATTTTTGGGTATTTAACAAGTTAAACCGTCGGGTTCAAATTTAATTATGAAACCATTCGGATTCAGTTCTATTGATTCAGTTTGATTGGTTCGTTTCCATTCGATTCCGTATTATAATTAAATTTTTTAATATTTACAAACCTGTATTAATTCAACTAATGATATGTTCAATTTTAACTCTTATAAAATAACGTAGTCCAATCTTATGTGTCTTTTGCGTCTTTTTTAGCGAGTTCTTCATAGATTGGATTGTTAAAATTATAGGAAGAGGAAGATAGGGAGATCACACTAATTAAAAGAAGCTTTGTCAAGTTTTAATTTGATTTCTCCAGAACAGTAGAGTAAACGATTTGGATAAAATTTAGATCAATTTGATTAAGTTGGCTTTGAACTAAAAATTAGAAATAAAAAAATAAAATTATCTAGTTAGCAAATTTATTTTAAAAAAATAAAAGAATTTGACTTATTTAAAATAAATTAATTAAAAAAATTAGTGAGATTCGATTCTTTTTTGATTTTTTGGTTCTTGATCTAGAGTAGAGAACTGAACCAAACTCATTAGTTTTCAATTTAGATACTTGTTCATATATTTAACTTAAAAAGAATCGCTCGATTCGGTTCAATTCCAGAGTTTTGCTCAGCCCAGTGCATACCGCTTGAGAATCATGACAAGAAATTTCCTTTTTTGCTGTTATTTTTGCAGTTCACAAGAATTCTACCAAAGGCATAGATTTATTTACGCTCTGTCGCTTTTAGTTTTCATAATATATATATATATATTTTCGTTTGCCCAGATTTTATATTTATGAACCATAACCAATGGTAAGTGATTTTAAAATGTTGACATTTCATTGTTCTTTTGCTAAATTATAAACTTATCTTGTGTATATTTCATTTATTATTAGTAACTCGATAATTGGAAGTGAAATTAGAAGAAATGAACAAAAATCGAAGAAAAAAGATGAATTCCAAGATTTGAAGACCCAATTGTAAATATTCAATAGTCGATTACGATAATTAAAAATTACTAGGAGTCAATTAAATGCAACCAAATCTAGAAAAGAAATGAAATATAATCAAAGTATTTTCACAAATTAATTTCCAATCACACAAGTTATATTCCAAATTTTTATGCAAAAATTGAGACCCATTTTTTGTATTGTAAATGTTTGAATTGAAAAATTCTATTTCTAGCAATATTATAGCCCTTTGGGTTAACTTTTCAACTAACTTTAAATCATTCAATCAGATATCAAGAGAAATGTTATGAAAATCTCGTGATTTTAGATGGAAGTAGTCCTCGCAAGAACGACTTCTTTTCAAGGAGGGTTACATGTGTGTGTAATCAAGGAGAAGTTGTAGACTTAAATATAAGCTGTGTGTCTCGTCCTTTTGACATATTCAATGTTAATTCTGTTATAGTAAGCATGTTGAAAAGTGATCATAGGGAGCGTTCTATTAGCAATTGAATTGCTCTTAACAAATTGTATAAAGAAGTGGCTATTTCCTTGTACATGGAACACGAAAAGCATTGAAAGAACATAACAGACGGGACTGACCCAGAAGAGGCATTCCTTCTTCTCGCTGCTGAGCTTGCCGAGTCTAATCCCTGAAGCCAGGGCCAGGTTCTGTTCTGCCTTAAATTACCTGGAACCAACCCTATATTATTGTTTATGAAACATGTGTCGAAAGGAAAGAGAAGAATCTAAGTTCGAACTTGAGCCAATATATACATGAACTTCCATCTGAAGAACCAGGGACAGATATATTAACATAAGCATTGTTATTATTATTGAATTCCAAGCCTTTAAACAGAATCACAATTATTCGCGCGAACGCTGATACTAGCAAGATCTTTCTAATATTGCAATAAAAAAATATGCAGGTAGGTCTAGGAGAGGGGGGGGGGGGGGGGGGAAAAATCACCCGGACCAAACTTTGCCCAACTTAATCACTTGAAAAGGTCTATGATGCATGACTCGACCTATACCTTCCTGAACCAAAATAACCAGACTCGATTATTATACCTTCAACTTGGGGGGGGGGGGGGGGGGGGGGGGGGGGGGAGCAAAAAAAGGGACTTTCACGCCATTTTGTTTGCAGTTGATACATGAACAGAATCACAAGGACGAAGCACAGAGGAGGCTCGACGAGTCGTCCGAAAGCACGCCATCGGTAGCTGTAACTCTCTTAGAGTAGCAGCCATTATCATCCTTGTAAGTGTACCTCTGTTGAGTAGTTGCTGCACCAGAGAGGACATCATTATCCTTGACAAACACCCACCCAGTGCATTCTTGACGGGTAGACAAAGAGCTCGATAAATCCTCATTCGACTTCTCCTCTTTCAAGGAATGCTCGAGTTTTGTGGTCATCAAATAAGTATTCTTCACTAATCCAACCAAAGTCTTAGTTGTGATTTTCAGGGGAAACTTCCTCTCCAAATTGGTGCGCGAAATCGTATCACCTTTACTAGACTTGACTCTTACTTCTCGTTTAACCTTCACTTCCTGCTTCACAACCTTCTCAGTTCCACAGTTGTCGAGCTCTATCGTGTTCTCAAAATTCAACTTCTGATAAACAATGGTAGTTAAATTTCCTATACTCGAATTCACCCACCCGGAAAACTCACTCTTCCTCTTCGCTTCAATCTCGAACGTTCCATCCAGCTCGTGGAACTTCGATTCGCGCTCCAATTTTAGATTTGGAAGGCTGTATTCAATGCCCATAGCCTGAACTTCTTTCATATTATCATCCAACCATAAATGTAAATTCGCATCCACAAGCCAGAACGAGATAGCATCAGCCACTTTAAGCCCGAAATTATGCACCTTCCCATCAAGTAACATCCCCAAAAATGGGGTCAATTCAAAATCATAGGAAGGCAAATTAAACGCCCCAATTGCAACTACTGGCTCCCAAAACAGAGGATTAATCCCGTCCGAGAAAATCACTGGGAATGGGACCACTGATCCATAAACATTCTCATCGAGGGTCACCATAACTTCCCGGTAAGCGCCATGGCCTCGCTTTGTATCCAAATCGTTCTGTTTTATATAAGCATCCGGGGGATTTGAGTACCAAAACTCGTCATCCCCGTGAAATGAAACATAAACCTCAATCACAGCCTTGTATGTATTTGATGGAATTTGAATTCCCATGGACTTCACATCGAAATCACTCTCGATTTTGAACCAATGCCCTTCATCTCCATTTCCAGCTATCGGAATTATCAAATCCGCAGGCCTCTCATATATATCCAGTGAGTGATGCTCCCGATGTGATGAAGAAATTTTTGGAGATGGAGACCAGAGGATATTAAGGTCGTCGGTGTCGGTTTTGTTACTGTCGGTATCGTAGTACAAGAAGTCAAGTTTCAGCCGGTATAAACCGGGATTGAAATTAACGACGTTACCGAGCACGACAGTGAGGGTGCGTTTTTCTTGACGGAGGATCGAGGTATACCTGGTAATGTCCTTTCGAACTTCCCAGAAGATGCCATCTCCTGCGGTGGACTCGGCGGTGCTGCTGCGAAGGATCTCAGCGCCGTCAAGCCACACGCCCACAATTGGGTCATATCGGGAAATATTGGAGGCAACAATGAGGTGGAGGGTCACGTTGGTCCAAGTGCAGTTCGCCGGCGGGAAATACTCCACGTTTATCGGCGGCAGAGGGCCGATGAAGTGTACGTCGTAGGAGAAGACTGGAAGTGTACATGATGGTATCAAATTATCAAATGGCAGAGGATGTGTTATTTCAAAGTACTGTTGGTATGAACCTGATGTATAATTTTTGATATGACAATTGTGTTTAGTGAAGCGGGATTGGTGTCGTAGTGGCGGTTGTGGTTTTACAACTAAGGCGGAGGAAGAGGAAATTCGAATTAAAAAGGTTACAAACAAGAGAATGAAAGGCGGAGGTACCATTTTCCGGTGGTGGCGGAGGAAGAATTTATTTTACAAATTGGAAATTGTATTCTTGCCTTTGATATATCGATGAAGTGAGTCACTTCACTGTCGACAAACTATTACCATTAAATACACGTGACCCTTTAGGATAATGCGACTTGTGTACACCGTACGTGTACCATCACCTTTAGGTACATGATGGTACATGTAGGGTATACTCTTTTTCTATATTTATTAATTGAATTTTTTTTTTTAATTTTAAGAATTTAGAAATTTTACAGTTTGTTTGGAAGTGATTTTTTGATCGTTATTTCACTATTTCAGTCATTATATTTGACCTTTTTTTCACAAATAGATCCCACTTTTCTTTTAATGGTCAAAAAATTAATTTTCAAAATTACTCCAAAACATACTCTTAATGTGTTTCCCAATTTGTGGGATTTCGGTCATAACCCTTTCTAATTTTTAAACATTAAATTAATTGTTAAGAAATTGCAGGTGGACAGACCTAGTCAGGCCTTTTAATTGTTGCAAAAAGAAGTTGTGAAGCTCAAAAGGTCAAAAACATCCTGACTTTTCGGAACTAATTTCCAACAATAACCTTGCTATTCTTTAACTTTTAAATGACATCCACAATTTATTTGAAGGGTAAACTGGGAAATCAGATTTGGGTACCCTCCACAACTCTCCAACGGTAATCATGAATGGTGTTTGTATGGGAAATTATCGAGAATTCATTCAACGTGGCGTGGAAAAACATGTGAAGATTTCACTGTTTGGTTGCGGACCCCACATGTATTTAAAAAGAAGTGCTACAACAACAAGGATTGGCAACAGGTTTTGGATCAGACGACATGTATCGTCTAATCATTGGACAGAGTTAAAAAAATAAAAACCAAGGATACTCAGCACTTGTCTCTAATCCCGAGATTTAATCCCAGGATAAACAGCTTTCTCCATTTAGGGTATAGGGTATGTTTGATACATGGAAATTTTCTCTAAAAAATAGAAAATCAATTCCAACTTTCATTTTAAAAGTGTTTGATAGCTTCTTCTTCCCTTTTTTGATTTTTCCCTTCTTTTGGCTTGAATAATGTATGTACAATGAACCTTCATGCCTTGGCTTACATATATGTGTCTAATGAAATCTTTCAAGCCCCCTTTAAGGTATATATTTATAGAACAAAATTTAGGTAAAATCCTTGTTCAATTTGATTTCTACAAAAGAGTTCAAATTAATTTCTATCAAAGAGTTTAAAAAATAAAAGGAAACAAATTTTTTTTTTTTTTTTTTTTTTTATTTAACTCACGGAATTGCATTTCTTGGTGTTCTTGGAAAATTGAAATTTTCTTGGTTTTCATGGAACTTGGGTATTGTAGCATTTTTATTTTTTTTGGATAATGGAAACAAATTCTAAAAATTATTGTAAAAAAATATTTCCCTTTAATTGATAATTTCCATATAAAAAAAGTAAACGAACACCAAAATATAAATGATTTTCTTGATTTTCCTTTCTTTTTTTTGGTAGTGGAAACAAATTTCATCCCCTATACCAGTAAATTTTATCATTTTAATTGACAATTTTTATGTAAAATAAAGTTAAATGAATATCAAAAAATACTTTTATTTTAACATTTTTCACGTGAAAAATTATACAAATTAAACATAATAATTTATAATTCCCAGAAAAATCATTTCTAGGTAATTCAATTCCCTGAAATTCGTTTTCTTTCTACCCAAATTTTATCTTTACAATCAAACGAATCTTTAGAGAAAAAAAAAAATTGTAGGGCTCGCCCCCACATGTTTTTGCCTTGTCCTTATCGCTTCACTCATGACTCATGTGGCCCCCAAAATGAAATCAACCACACTACACTAACCGGGGCCATTGACAGGCCGCTGTCTGAGCAGATTAATTCAAATGAAATTGGCAAAAACTTGGAGTAATGGGCCCAAGCAATATTCAATTTAATTATTTTTTTTAAATTCTCTAAAATATTGATTTATTCAATGAACATTTTTGTAGACTTTTAAAAGTATTACTGTAATCAATTAAAACTTTTTATAAGTTTCTATAAGTCATGATTATTCAAAATGTAACAAAATAATTTTTTATTATATGAACTTTTGCGTAGAAAGTACAAAAATGATATCTTTCATTCATTCAAAATTATTGGAGATTTTCAAAAAGAATTTTTTTTTATATTTTTTGTCTTTCTAATATGTATTTTTTGTCTTTCTAATATTTCTATTTCATTTTTACTCTACGAAGCTTAGAACTATGAGTAAAAGCTTACTATTTTTCTTCTACCATTTATATTTGATCACTTTCTTTTTTCTTTTTTCTTTTTTCTTTTTGTCTCTCTCTTTTTTGTTATTTTTCTTATTTTTACGGAAAAAAGATTAAATTGTAATAAAAAATTCTTATACCCCCTTTTTTTTCATTTTTTAATTTACTTTTTTTATGTAAAAGATAAATTTGTAAATAGATAATATTTTATTTTTAAAAAATTAGTTTGTAATTAAATTTTAAATATCGATTAGTTATCTATATTTTAAAGGTTTGAAATATTTATAATCAGTTTACCTAATTGACTTGTTTTAAAAATATATTTTATTACATGTCAACTGCCTATATGAAAATTTTCACCCTAAATTCAAGTGAATTCTGTTTTAAATTAAAATCTTCAAAAGTTATATGACTTCTATAAGGTTTTAAAATATAAATATAAAGTCTATGAAAAGTTTCAACTAATTCTATACAAATCTATCATTTACACGAATTCTATAAAATTTATCATTTAAAAAAATATTTATAAAAGCCTTCAAAAGTACACACCATTTAATTTTTATTTAATTATTGCCGGTTTCACTCTTTTTATGTCTCAAACTTTAAAAGAGTCCTTAACTTACTTTATATAATCCCAAGATATTTTCCACTTGAATTGAAGAAAATGTAAAAGAATTTTATAGTGAAGGATGTCAATGAGTTGAGTCCAGTACTAGAAAATGAGGCAATAGTACAGAATTTTACAGACGGACAACTTTCGTTGCTATTATTGATAGAATTACAACAAATTAGCAATGGATTACTATTTTGTTATTATTAAAAATTAAATGCTAAATTAACGACAGAATTACCAACGGAAGATTTTCGTTAATATAATTTTGTTACTAATCCGTCGGTAAAAGTTTTAAAATAATAAATAATAATTAAATAATTTAGTGAAAAAATTTCTCAATGGATGATTTCGTTGGAAAAAATATTAAAAATGGTAAAATAAATTACCATTGGAAAAAAATTTGTTGGTAAACATTCAAATTAAATTTTTAAAAGCATTATATAATTATTAACGAAAAATTCGTTGAAAAATTCAAAAAATTTCAATTCCCATCTAAAATTTGACTTACCTCTAAAATTTTCATTTCCCTCCATCCAATCCCCACTCAAATATTTCATTTCCTCCCAAAACACATTGCCACCCCTGGCCACTTCTCTTCCATCAGCAGTAATGGTGTTTTGTTGATTGGCATTTGGCTTCCTCACTATGATCAAACTGTTTTGAACAACTGCGGTGCCTATGTGTGTGTTTTATTTTCTAGTGTTGGTTTTTGCGGATTTAAGAAGGTTAGAAGATGAGGAATTAGTATTCCAAACTATACATACATTATTTATGTGTGTGTTTTATCCACAAAATTTGGGTGCTTATTTTTTAGAAAATCGTGTGTGTGATTTTTTATGTAGTTATTTTTTTGCAGATTTTTTAAAAAAATTGTCCTTTTTTTTTGTTGTTGTATATTATATTATCTGTTGAAGGTGTGATTAACTAGGATCAATTAATCTGTATCCAATCTAATTTTTGAATTGGTATGATATTGTTTAGTGAGGGAGAAAATGGAACTTAAAATTAAGAAATGTTTACATTATTCTATTAGATTTCAGCATTTTTTTTAACACTTTAATGTACGAAGTTTTCGAGGAAATAATGATTAAAATAAAGTCATATTTTTTTAATATTTTAATTCAATTTATCGACGAAAATTCGTTGGTATCATCATCAACGGACAAAATTTGTAGGTAATTTGCGACGGAAAAAATAGTTGTTAATTAGTGACGGAAATAACCGTTGGTAAACACTGTTGGCTTATTCCGTCATTAGATCACCGACGACCTAGGTAATTCATCACTAAAATTAGCGGTGGGGTATTACCGACAGATTTTCCAACCGATTAATTTCGTTTGTGAAAGTCATTAGTGACGAAATTTAAAGCATCAGCGACGAAAATTTCCGTCTCTGAAGCTGCATTTTTTTGTAGTGGTCGAGTCGAATCGACTCGTAGGTCAAAACTTAAGGCTCAAAACAGTTCGAGTTTTGTTTGGCTAGAGCTGAGCAAAACTTTTGCTTGACCAAAAAATTTGGGCTTGACTCGAGCCTTATCAAATCAAGTTGGCTCTTTTAAAAAAATAAATAAATAAATAAAATAAGGTAGCAACTGTTGCCTTCAGCAAGGCACTATTATTATTATTATTATTTAATTTACCAGTTGAACAATGGCCCGAGCCGAGTAATGGGCTAGCTCGGGCCTAGATAGACACCCAAAATGGGGCTTGACCTGGTAGAACGGAGCCTTAACTCGGTCTAATTCGAACTTTTTTGGGATCGGCCGATAAGCCAAATTGATGTCCCTATTCTATATTATTGTCCTCTCTATCTTTTAATTACATGCTCTTTTGACATAAATATTATTGATTTTGGTTATATCCCTATTTCTTTCAACTAAAAAATTAAATTGAAACTTAATTCGACATGAACAATTATTTTAAACACACATTTTTAGTGTCTCTATATTTTCAATCATACATTTCATCATTTTTCATTATTTACTAAAAATTTGATATTTATCTAAACCAAACATAGGTTAAGATTCAATTGTGGATCTAGAAATTCAAATGAGCATGATCGAATTCAAGTGAGCACGAACGATTGCTAGACGGCCGTTGGATTCTAACTTCGCCCTTGAGCTTAGTGTCATACAAATTCACAAAATTTATTGAAACTCATAATCTCATCACATAAAATCACTTAAAAAATTTAACAGCTTTCTCAAGTTTTCCATTTATTTTAATATAACAGTGCATTACTTTTTTGAATATTTATTCAATTACGTGCCCCTACGCTGTGAACATATCATTAAAAACTTATAAATGTTTGATGGAGGTACCAACCTACCCCGTGACAATATCATTAAAAACTTATTAATGGTTGATGGAGATGCCAACCTACTCGGTGAATATTTCTCCAATTATACATGCAACCCACCGTGGGAAGTTTTCATTGGCCATTTTAGCCCTTATTTAATTTAGCTAAAAGTTTTGATAAAAAATAAAAAATTAAAAATTAAAAATTAAAAATAAGAACCATACAATTTCATAAATTTTATCAACTTTTCAATCACAAATTTTATTAATTTTTATTAAAAAATTTATTTTCTAACTAAATCAAAAAGGGATGTAAAGCCTGTTAGAGCCCCATTTTAAGTATGCATTTTGAAATAGCAGATTGATAAAAAAATATTTGGTTAAAAAATACGAAAGTGTTTTAAATTTTCTTGTGATATTATTTTATTGAAAAATGAACAGTTCAAAAAGAGAAAAAATATACTCTAAAAATAATGGTGGCTCTTTATTTAAAAAAAAAAAAAATCATGTTTTGAATAGATTTTTTTTAAAGAATGTGTTGTTAAAAATTAGGATTTTTTTTTTTGAATTCACGTTGATATATTTTATTATTTAAGTGTGATTGAAATTGTATGTGTGAAATAAATCGAAGTCAAGTCAAGTAAAAGGGGGCTTATGTGTCCTATTGACTCAAAAAGAAACGAAAAAATAAAAGATGACAAGACGTGTTTGAAAATAATTGCTATAGTTTTCATTCGTACAATTATTTGCTTATTGAAGGAGGGGATTATTGTTTCAATTATTGCCCTTCTTTCAAGACTAAGGAGACTCTAGAATGTGGTTTGTAGTTTCTTTACTTTCTTGTCACCTTCCATAAGTAGAAAGGAGAAAAAAAAAAAAGTACTTTTTGTAATTTCTTAACATTTTCTTAGAAATATTCAGTCTACAATCAATTCAATTGATGATGGATTTGCCCAGTTTCATATTTACGTTTGGATGTTAATTTTTAGAAATTGTCGGATATACTTGTGATTGACCAAATTCGACTTCTTGTAGCTTCAAGATGGACTTTTGACAGTTGCAATTTAGTTCGGATATAAAACTTTTGATTTTCAAGGACTTAAGTATAAATTAATTTTGAAACATTTGCTATTAGTGAGAAGTAGGTTCACTAATTTCTTATAAGCTAATTTGGATTTTATTTGACGTCTCAAAGAAGATTAGGACTGAACTGTAATTTTGAGAAGTTCAAAACATTCATGTGTTGGACTTTTGTAATTTTTAAAAGTTATATAGGGATCAAATGAGTACAAGGCTTTTATGTTGGATTTACGAGGCTTTTATGTTGGATTTTCTTGTTGAGATAAACATGGATTCTAGATTCGAGTGGTCCAGTGCTACCTCTTTGAGGTTAGTACCAAATCTTCGATCGGAATTTTTAAATAATGTATTGATAGAAAATATGTGGTTAAAAAATTAGAACTTTTTTTACATTTATGTGTAATATTATATTATTGAAGAATGTGTGGTTGAAATGATCTTAAAATACTGTTTAAACATTATTTGACCCTTGTTTGACAATCATTATTCAAACTCTCTTCTTTTAACATATTCATTTTCAATTATGATTCCGTTTGACCCCCATTAATTTTTTTTTATGCTCTTGTTTGAGCTACATTATATTCCTAAAAATGCATTTTTGAATAATGTATTGATGAAAAATGTGTGGTTAAAAAATAATGAATTTTTTTAATTTACGTGTAATATTATTTTATTGAAGTATGTATGGTTGAAATGATGTCAAATCACTGTTTAAGAATGATTTTTTTTGAAAAAAATGTGACTCAAACAGCCTATATTCCATTTTTCTCTCTTCTATTTTGAACCATACGATCTTTCATAAAATAATATTACATGTAAATCGAAAACTTTTCATCATTTTTTAAATACTCATTTAAAAAAAAAAATTATTACATTCACGAAATAAGATAATCTGCACTTAAACCCAATTTTTATTTTTTTATTTATTTATTCACAATTCAAAATTTTGTTTTTACCAAATATTGGGCATCAATCAGGATCTTGATAATTGTCAGTTTACTGCATGATGTTGGTTGTGATTTGTCATTTTATATCATGGTCTTTGAACAAGTTGGGTCCAGATGGCAATTAATTTGTTGGCCATATTGAATTCCTTTGTTTGTGACGCATACAGTTGTGTGGTGATCCGTAATTCCGTATGAATGATATCTGGTCCCGTGCTTCAACGAAAAGGATAAGACGACAAACTTGTAAAACCCATCTCGATCATCACAACAGTAAAATTGTTGTTACTCGTGAAAGAACTGTTGATCAATATCATTTCTTTTGTAATTTTGGCATGTAAGAGCCCCTTTTTCCCTATCCCCCACTCCACCCCCCCCGCCAAAAAAAAAATGCTAAAATTGTTGATACTCGTGAAAGAATCTTTAGTCAATGTCATTCTTTTGTAATTTTGGCATATGCGAGCCAATTTTCCCAGCCAAAACTTTTTTTTACTGAAAATTCATGCATCTTGAAGTCAAAAAGTTTACAGTATTGCTCCTTTGATACAAGACACATCTTTCATTTTTGATAAGTGAAAATATTTTCACTGAGGCCCTATTTATTTTCCATTTATATAAAAATAAGAATGAAAAATATAATCGTTATAGGTCCCACACAAGAGATAGAAATTTAAACATGGTGGCTTGATGTCGTGGATAACGGTAATATTTTTTTATTTTAATGGGAAAGAATGGGAAACAAATAGGGTTGAAGATGAAAATTTTGGAGCCCCTAGCTTTTGAGATTGACAAAGCAAACAGACAAGTGATCGAAATTTTGCAGCCAACGTGTTCAGTTAAGGGGTCATAAGCTTTTTGGGGCATTGAGGTTTTTATAGGAGGTTCATTAAGGATATTTTTATTAAGATAACAAAATTATCATATAACTGATTTTAGAAGGATGTGTCATTTTACTTTTTCTAATGAGTGTCTCATAACTTTTAATACTTCAAAAGAAAAGTTGATAAGTGCAACCGATTATAGCTGCACCGAATTAGGAATTTCGATTCTAGCTTACGTGTGATTCTAATGCTTATATAGTAGGTGTATTTCTTGGATAATGTAAGGAGAAAAGATTCATGTCATTTACTATGCCAGTAAAATATTTACATATGCTCAAATAGTTATGCTGCTATTGAAAGCAGACATTAGTAATAGTCTTTGATTTCGATAAATTTCGTTCCTATCTGATTGATTAAAAATAATAGTCTACATAGATTTTGCAACATTGAGGTATTTCTTTGGATGAAAGATGCCAAACCCACTCTTATTCTATGGGTGCTATTATTACCAAATTTTGACATTGAGATCTAAAATAAAAGAAATAGAAAATCAGGTTGCAAATCATTTATCAAGACTTGAGCAAACAATAGAGGTAGATGAATTGAAAATTAATGAAGTATGTTCTGATGAGCATTATGGAAGTATGGATGATATTAAATGAAGTATTCCCCGATGAGTAGATTATGCAAGTATGAAAACACCATGGATGCAGACTTTGTCAAGTATTTAGCTAGTGGTGTTTTGAGTTTGAATTTCTCTTTCAAGAGGTGAAAAATTTTCTCCATGAAGCTAAGTTTTATGTTTAGGAGGATCCATACTTTTGTCAAAGAGGGCAGACCAGATCATCAGAAGATATATACAAGAAAATGAGATGAAACAAATATTGTCACGAGTTTATGCATCAACTTCAAAAGTACTTCAATGTGGTTTGTTTAAGGATGCTCACAGCTTTTGCAGATTATGTAATAGGTGTCAATTTAATGATTGTATATCGGTCCAACATGAGATGCCATTGAATATATTGGAAGTGGAGATTTTAGATGTATGAAGCATAGATTTCATGGAACCATTACATAAATCAATCTATTTATTTTAGTAGTGGATTATATATCTAAATTGGTGGAAGCAAAAGCCTTGCTAACTAATAATGCAAAGGTGGTCTTAGGGATTATAACGAAGTACATATTCAAATATAGAAAACCTCAAGCCATTATCAGGGATGTTGGAACTCACTTCTGCACTCGTTTATTCACAGCAGTGTTATACAAATATAGGGTACAACATCGAGTAACCATTGTGTGTCACATCCTCAAACAAACGACTATGTTACGCGTTCAAACAGAAGTTGAAAAGGATTTTGAAACTCATTGTAAATGTATTGTAGGAAGATTGATCCAAAAAAATTAGATGATGCACTATGGGCACATCGCACAACTTTCAAGTCACCGATTGAGATGCCTCCATATCGGTTGGTGTTTAAGAAAGCATGCCACTTAGTGATAGATGTGATATTTGGAGATTAGTTGAGTTTATATTAAATATAAGACACATCTCACTTGTTTAGTTTGCTTTTAAGGGAAAAGAAATCGAAAAATCAAGAAAGCAGTACGAGTGAAGAGAAATTATATAAACATATTGAAAATTTGGTATTGTTGGGAAAAGGTACTTGGTGAGTTGAAATTCATAATTAAATTCAAGTAACATTGATATAACTAAGAATTAGTATCATACACACACTAAAAAGTTGAATACACTACATGTAGAATTTGAGAAATAACTATTCATTCTTTTATTTCATTAAGCTATTTGAATTTTAAGATTTAGATATTCACTTTGAGGTAACATTGAATAACATCTTGAATTGAATATATATGTTTATAGTTTAGTTCAATCTTTCTTTTATTTTATTCAAGGATGAACAAATGTTCAAGTTTGGACGTATTTGATGAGTGTGATTTTATACGTGTCTGAGCCACCAAAAGCGGGCTTTTAGGAGTGTATATTTTGAAAAATACTTAATTTTGCTTATTTGATGATTGATTTAGATGAAAACTCAATTTGGAAAAAGTTGGCTGGAAAATGAGTTTGGAGGAATTAAAGAAATTGGGGACCAAAACATTCAGCTAAGACGTTGAAGGACATGCCTCGAGAATAGAGGACATGGAATGAACAATTAGTTGAAGAAAGGATCAAAATGCATAAATTGAAAGATTTATGACTGTTGCGACACAACAATCTTAATCAATGTGATCGCTTGAAGCAAGAAATTTGACGCAATACTAATAAATATAAAACCATGAGATTGCACTAAAATACCATGTGTGATAGCATGGGTATACATGGGGGCACAAATTTCTAGATTTTTTGGTTTCCTAATTCAATTAAAATTATATAAAGAAAACATCTTTGGACTGATTTTTAGATAAAAATTTCGACTTTATAAATAGTTCCGGTCATTCTTTTATGAATTATACACAATTTGAGTGAGAAAAACATATATTAATCGAGGATCAAAGAGCAAAAGACTAGAATTTTTAAGATGTCTTGCTTGGAGAAGAAGATTTTTGTGTAAGATCTTTTTGTTTTTTCATCTTTGATTCATAACTCGTTGATAAACTGTAGCCCTTTTAGTTGTTAGTTGTTTTGCTTTCAATAATATGAGTAGTTAAATTATTAGTTAGGGAAAACGATATAATGTACTTTACACCCTTTATTTTATTATTTAAAGATTATAATTTAATTTTTCATGGCGAATCAAGTTAGAACGACTCTGGTACTCAAGATCGAATAAAATGCGATTTCAGTAATGCTAATAGAATTCGTTTTGGTCAATGTAAAGAGACTGTCTTTGACCTTTCATCAAATATAAGATTGAAAGAGAGACCCCTTAAAATTAGAAAATGAAAAGTAAAACTTATTATCTAAGAAAAGGAGCCCAAAGCATGAGTTTTGACCGTTGATAGGGGATGGGATTGGGTGTCCGAGTACTGATGGACAACTAAATATATGTTTCATAGGCTAGAATATGGCTCCACCTCCTCGTGGAGTAGATCCCGCATCCAGCCAAGTCTTTGACCAGGGAACGGGAGAATTCCCACTACTGCTGACAGGCTAACCGGGTTGTGAGCGCGGTGGGAACGAGCTTCATCCATCGCCTTGAGTGGAGCTTGGTTTGGGATTGAGCCCTAGCATCTCTCAGCTCATATTCGGCATATTCGGTCTTAGCAGCAAATCCTTCCTCCGAAGATGGACAACATCCGCTCTTTGACACATCATATCGTGGAGTTTATTTATGATTTTTAATGGTTAGGATTAATTGGACACTAATTCAATGAAATGTAAATATGTATGGAACTGTGTGATAAATTATATATTTAGATCATATAGTAAAATGCATGGTTATTTTGATCTTTTATAGGATCATTAGAACTTGAATGTGTTTGGCTTAGTTTTATTTGGATTCACATTGAGATACGATCAATTGAATTAGTTAAATACAATTAATTTGAACTCGAGAGAGCTAAATTAATTAATTAAGAAGAATTCAACCGAATACCGTAGTAGTAATGAATCTTGATATGTGAATTGGAGGTGATCACTAAATGAAATCATAAATCCTAACATTCCCATTCATACTTTAAAACCCAAATTTAAGTAAATTGTATTCTTTTAGATGAAATTTGTATACTTACATAATTTCGGTAAATTATAAAAAAAATATTCTTCTTTTTTTGGTCAATTAGGAGTTATAAGGAGTAAATTGAAGATTAAATAATAGTATTCGTGGAACGATCATACAAACTTATAGGTTCACTACATTACTTGTTCACGATATCTTTTACTTGCGATGGAAAATACACAAAAGGCTTTTGGCATCTATTTTCTGGGACTATTTATATATTTTCTTAACTTAATTTGTTTTTGATTTTATTTGTTAAGCTTTATTTATTTCTCTTATAGGTAAATATGGTATTCTTTGCATACTACATTCACAAGGAGAAAATCATGAATCGTGTAACTTGAAAATGTTGCTTCATATGAAAACTACAAATTCAAATGACAGACAATCCAGTGAGATTTTGCATTTCTCACATTAGGAAAAGTGAAAATAAAAATAAAAATAGAGAATAAAAATAAATTCAAAAGGATCTTATGGGTTTAGCTTGAACCACCTAAATTCCCCATGAATGAGTGAGTATAGAGTAACAAACTCGAAGAGTCACCAACAGATAGATTTTCTGTAGAAATCCATGTGGGTCCTATGAGGAACAAATGTTCTTCACTTGAGCAAGTTTGATGAATATCGATATTACTAGTCTTTTGAAACTCATATACCGTCCTGAGTTATGCAATACAAACTACATTGTCTTTATACAATATTGTTGGACAATCATTTGTTGCCCTTATCACGCTGGAATATGCTCAATTATATACATTCTCGACTTGAATCATTGATTACAATAATTTTAGAATGATTCGAAGATGTTATCATCAAGATTTGTTTTACAGATTTTCATGATATAGCTACTCTCCACGTGTAAACACATCCGATTTATGATTTTACTTTATGTGGATTGAAGATAATTTGAATTTTTATACCCCAACAAAGAAGATCCAATTTTTTTAAATAAAATAATCTCATGTCAATAGTACCTATTTGATAATGAAAAATGTGTTGGACATCATTCCAAATCTTTGGTATAAATATGATTCCACCGGCAAATAAAAGTTAATGTCATGGAGAAGCTATTCCTTCCGCTGATAAGAGAAATCCATATTCACAACACCATTGACTAGATAATTGATTATGTTTGCATACCATACCATGGTGTTTTCTACTTGCATAATCTGCTCATTAGGAAATACTTAAATAATTGATAATTCATATGCCTCTTTTATTTGTTCAATTCTTGATAAATTAATCTACCACCTGATTTTCTATTCTTTTTTTTTTTTTTTTTTGTTTTTATTCTAGATCTCAATCATGAATTCTTGAGACAATAACACCTATCAAATGAGTCTGTGACTAGAATCTTTCTTCCCAAACAAATATCTCAATATTCAATGATTAGTGTAGACTATGACTTTTGACCCAAATAGATAGAATGAAATTGCCAAAAGCAAAGATTGCTGCCAACATTTCATTTTCGTTTCTTGTATAATTGATTTTATAATATGTTAATATTTTGCGTATATAGTATATGACATGTTAGACTTTCTCCCTGCATTGTCCAATAACCATGCCTACTAAATAGGTACTAACATCACACATAAGTTCGAATGACAATTCTCAATCCCATGCAGCTATAACCGATCTAGTTATCAACTTTTCTTTCAAAATATTGAAAGTGTGAGGCACATCAGAAAAGTGAAACAACAGATCTTTCTCCAAGACGTTGCATAATGACTTTTCCAAAGGGAAGTAGGTTATTCAAGCTTTTATATATTCCTTTCATAATGCCAATGCCGACGACAAAAGCTCACATTGTGGACAAACTACGAGGTCAAGTTAATAGGTCATGTGCCTAGTAGGTGTAAGAAAATGTTAAATTAGGTTGAGGTGATTAATCTCTATGATTCTCTCCGAAGATTTTTGAATGAGAGTCTATAGCCTTTTTGCTGAATAGGGCCACCACTTGTGTTGTAAATAACTTAACCCAGCTCACCCAGCTGAAGGGAGGACTTTCGAAAGCTTACCTTTATCATCAATGGCTCTTTAAAGAAAGAAAAATTTCCTGAAGGTAAGTAGTTCCCACTCTTTAACTATTGAATCTTAAAAATCCTTAATGAACCTCCTATAGAAGTCCACATGTCCAAAAAAAGCTTCTGATCCCCTTAACTGAACTTGATGACTTCATTTCGTCGATTACTTGTATCTTTACTTTGTTAACCTCAATACAATAAATAGAAATCTAATATCTCAATATTGTCCCTTCATTCATCATGCATGACACTTTTCCCAATTGAACATAACATACGTTTCCTTGCATCAACTTAAGATAGGTGTTGCAAGCAATTGATCACCATTTTCGATCATTAATTTGTACTCTCCACCCAACTACTAGACTTGTTGGAATAAGCTCATTGATCTTATTATTCTGAATTGTAATTCCACCTTTCTTAGGCACTACATGGGCTAGAGTAACTCATGAACTATCTGATATTATATATATGATAACTGTATAAACAACTTTATAAACTCTTCTCCTGCTACTTCCTTCAATTTAGGATTTAATTTTCGTTTTCCCTCCAATGACGACTTTGAATTATCCTCCATGAGGATCTTATGAATGCAAAGACTTAGACTAATTCTCTGAATATTAGTTGTTATTAAACTAATGGCTGCTTAGTGTTCTCAGAGTATTCTTTGCAATTTCTTCTCTTCCAACTCTGATATTGTTAGCAATGATCCAAATTTTCTTAAAACTAGTGGGTGGGTATTCTTCCAACTGTAGGGAACATTTCTATATAACTAGATTTTCTGATTTAGTTGATTTTGACCATACTATACATGCATCATAAGGATCTCTATTTCAAGCTTGTCAATTACATCAATTTTCAAGTGACCAAAGTCAATGAATATTTCATAATCTTGAATACATTGAATATGACTAGCTCATTATCCACTTTGAGAATCGTCTTACCATGACACACTCAACCAATACTCTGGATTTTCGTAAAGGATTTTCCCAAAATTAGGATAATGTCTATACATCTCCATAACCAAGATAATGAAATCAACTGAAAATATTAATTTATCGACCTTTACCAACACATCTTCGGTGATATTTCGAGGATGCTTAATAGATTATTCAGCTAGTTATAGTTATACTACTATTAGTTTCTCTTCTCCTAATCTAGGTTTAATGTCCACAAAGAGAGACATTAATATAATACTTTCACCTAAATTGTATAATGCATTCTCAAGACAATTATAACAAATAATACAATGTATGGCGATATTCATTTGGTCTTTTAATTTACGAGATAGGGATTTTTTTTTTCCTGAAGTTGTACTGCATTCCTCATTTAAGTAAATAATCTTTAATTTTTTTACAACTTTCTTTTGTTGGAAAGAATATCCTTCAAGAACCTGGGCTAATGTATCACAAATGGGATGCTGATATGCAACTTCTTGAAAACTTTTAGAAACTTTGCAAATTGCTTATGTAGTTTTTTCTGCAACTGCTGAGTAAAAGAAATAGAAGGCATTTAAGCTTTGAATGGACTTGCTACATTAGAAGCATATTTTTTTTACTACCTTCTTTATCAGCTTTAGTCGGTATATATTTTCTTGACTTGCCACTTCATTAATCACATAATATTGATCCTTTCTCATGGGTCTTTTCACATGAATGTCTAGTAATTGTACCCCACTTTTAGTAGTTATAGCTTGCACTTACTCTTTAAGTCTAGTCAATATATTGTTTGGCAAAGATCCTAGCATACGTTCCGAGAGTTGCAGAGCTATTTGACCAACCTTTGTTCGAACTTCTTAACAGTTTGTTCTATTCTGCAGGAGTAACTTTTCAATTTTGTACATATTTTGCTGAAACTCTTTTCCAAACTAGTTTTCTTTACTATTGGGAATTATTGGAACTATACCTTTGGTGATCGTCCGATCATATGAAGTTTGTGTGCTGCTTTCATCTTGGATTATAAACTTGAGAATATGAATTAAATTGTGGGTATGAATTATTCTGTATGAAGTTAATTTGTTCATCTAGGGTGGCAAAAAACATGCAATTTTTGTTGTGATAAATCAAGAAATTGTAAAGATGAAATAATTAAATCAATCACATAAGAACACCATAATATCAGTAAAAATTCAAGACGAGGAAAAATCACAAGTAGATGAGTAGTATATTTCACTATAATCAATAATGAATATTGTTTACACAAGATCTTAAAACTCTCAATCAAGATCTAAAGCTCTCTTAAGGTTTTATGTATGCTATATTATGTTTACAAGTTGTGGTTAATATATACAGCCCTAAGCATAGAGTTTTAGATGGAATGAAGTGCTGAAATTGTGTTAAAAGGCAAAATGGGCCCGGGCCAAAACGAATCGCCGCTCAAGCGCCAGGTAAGTACTAAGTGAGTGGTGTCTCCACCACTTGGGCGGTAGCCTGACACCAAGCAAACATCGACACTCCTATTTGGAATGCTAGAGCGAGAGTTGAGCAGACAACGAGCGAGAATGCCCTACTTTTTTCTCCCTGTTCAATAATTTGACCTCTTAAGTCCTTTAACCAAAACACCGATACCCAGTTAAATTTAGATCATATTTCAAAAATTCTTGACTTTGAGCTAAATTCCAATACAAGAAATTAAATCTCATTTTTCTGCAAATCCCCCAAAACAACTACTCCACCTCTTCCAGACAAGCCCTAATCGGCTGAAATCAATAACAAACACCAGCAAAATTTAAGCAATGCTCAAACTTAACAATGAAAAGTTATTTTGTCATCTTATCAGTAGGATTTCCCTTGTTATCAATCTTGTCCACTATAATATCACTACTAGCAATCACTTTACGCACAAAGTAATATCTCACATCAATATACTTTGTCCTTTCTTGAAACATATGATCCTTAGTTAGAAAGATAGTACTCGAACTATCACGATAAACTGTAGAAATTTGCAAGTCTTTACTAATTTCATCAATTAAACCTCTCAACCATATAACCTCCTTATATGCCTCTGTAATGGCCATGTACTCTGTCTCAATTATAGATAATGCTGTATTCTTCAAAGTAACCTTCCAGCTGATAGAAAAACCTTCAAGGGTAAACACATACCTTGTAAGTGATCTCCTCTTATCAAGATCACTTGCATAATCTAAATCCACTTACCTAATGAATCCATCCGTATTTATACTAAAATGCAAACAAGCATTAATAGAGTCCCTCAAGTATCTAAACATCAACCGCACTGTTTTCCAATGTTCTTTGGGAGGATATGTATATGCTATATGTAGTGACTGTACATACCAAATCTGGTTCTGTACAAACTTTAGCATACACAAGTGATCAAATTGCACTTGAATAAGGAATCTGAAATATAATCAATGTCTTCACTTGGTTGAGGGCACAACTCAGATATTAATTTTAAGTGAGCAGCCAAAGGAGTATTGACAGTCTCTGCATTCATCATATTTAACCTATAACGTACTTTCTCAATGTACCCTTTTGACTTAAATACAATCTGCCAACTTCACTATCGCTCAAGATCTCTATACTAAGAATCTTCTTTATTGTGCCCAAATCTTTCATTTCAAACTCTCTGCTTTATCTTTACCTGCTATTAGCATGTTATTGACATACAATATTAAATATGTAACTGAAACATTATCTCCATTTTTGAAGTACACAAAACTATCATAACTGTTTCTGATAAAGTTATAAATAGTCATGAACGAATTGAACTTCTCACACCAATATCTCTGTGACTGCTTCAATCCATACAATGACTCTTCAATAAGTACATATAGCCTTTTTTCTAGTAGCTATGAATCCTTCTAGTTGTTACATGTAAATAGTCTCTTGAAGTTCTTCATGCAAAAATGTTGTCCTGACATCCATATGCTCAAGTTTCAAGTCATCTTCAACGACAACCCTAAACAAAGCTTGAATTGAGCGATCCTTTACAGATACATCTGTTATGTTAACACTTGGAATTTGACTGTAATCCTTAGCTACTAATCTGACCTTATATTTGGCTGTCTTAGCTCTTGATGTACCTTCCTTTCTTTTGACTACCTACCTATAGCGAACCATTCTTTTTTCCTTGGATAATATCACAAAGTTCCATGTGCTATTTTTATTAAGTAACTCCATCTTCTCTTGTATAGCTATCAACCACCCAGTAGAATCATTGTAACTGTTTGCTTTTGTATATGTAGCAAGCCCGTTAGTCGAACCAATACTGTCAACCACAACCAACACATAACTACCAAATCTCTCTCTATACTTCTGTAGGGTCTAATCTCTCTGCGAAGTCTATCCTTTGCTATGGAATACTTTACTACTACTTAGTGTAGAGGCAAATTAGGCAAAGTGTTACTCTCTCACAACTCTGAATTAGACTGATCTGAAGCCTTTGTTTTCTCTTTTGAACTAATTTCCAACTCTACTCGAGCATTTTGATTATGTTGCTCAGTTTTACTAAAATCCCTAAGAGGCAAATCTTGAATCATTGCAAGTTCATCAAACACTATATCCCTACTAACCACCATATTTTCTATCTCAGGATACTACTTATATCATTTCAAATCTGATTTGCACCCAAGAAAGATGTATTTTCTAGACCTAGGTTCCAACTTCCCATTATTTAGACAAGCATAAGCAGGACACCAAAATATCTTCAAACAAGAAGCTTTACTAGACCATATCTCTTATGGTGTATTTTTCTCAATAGCAATTGAAGGTGAGCCATTAATCAGAAAACAAGCTGTAGTAGCAACTTTAGCCTAAAAAGTCTTAAGCAACCTAAAATTTGAAAATATACAATGAACCTTTCTCATCAAGATTCTATTAATCCATTTTATCGTAATATTCAACTACAAAGTTCTAGGTACTGTCAAGCGAGTGCAATTTGAGTAATAAATGCCCAAGTTTCCTTTGTGTCCCAACACCCATATGATCCCCATACTAGTTGGAAAGATATGTGGCCATGAAAGAGAAAGAGGGATTAGTTAGAGTAGATCAACTAGTTCACATATTCATGACCAAGAAGTACTAGATTCTTTTTCGGATAGACCTTGAAAGGGGTTTTCTACCTCCACGTGACATTGCTCCTTCAAGCTTTTGCCAAATGAGAAAAATTTCCCACTGCTGCCTTTCATAGGAGTCTAGGCATCTCCATATTCCATTCTTGTAAATCCTATAGAAAATATTCTATAGAATTCGAACCTTAAATAAAATAGAAATTTCTTCATTGCCATATCATCTGTCTAATTCGCCAATTCAATGAAGAATATGCCTTTAACCTTACAGCAGCTATTGAATTCATACAAACAAAACTTCAGCCTATTATCTATGCGTAGACATTTTACTTACTTTCCAATTTGCTTCCTAATCATTGTTTACCAATCTTTGAAAGTAGCAAACACATCATTCTTCTATTTTAAGAAGAATACCCATACCTTTTTAGAAAAATCATCACACCTCATTTAGAAGGGAACCTCACCGATTCAAAAAAATTTGAATGGATATACTTAAATGTTCCCTTCATGTTATGTCTTTATTTAATGATCATTTTCTATTTTCCAAAGATAAAATGCTCACAAAATTTTATCTTACTGGTTTTCAATCCATCAAGAAGTCCCTTCCTACTCAACTTTGCCATACCATTCTCATTCATATGACAAAGTTGCATATGCCAAAATTTTGTAACTTCTTCATTTGCCAGGGAAAAAGTACTAACTGTTGCATTCCCTTAAATGTGGAACCCTGCAAAATGTACAACCGAGAAGAGCTTTTCTGTCCATTCATGATAATAAGAGCACCTCTACTTACTTTCAAAACTCCATATTTACTAGTATATCTATACCTTTTTGAGTCATGGGTACTCAAAGATATGAGATTTCTTTTTAGTTCTGGAGCGTGTCTTACATCTGTATGTATTTTAATAGCCCTATCGAATATTCTGATTCTGACTATTCCGACTAAAGCAATTTTACAAAGTACATTGTTTTCCATAATCCCACCACCTCTCGAAACTCCCTCATTTATTGTAAAATAACCTTTTTTTGGGTTACATAAAAAATATACAAGTCGAGTCTAGAACCCAATCATCACAAGGTTTGGATCCAATGTTAGAAACCATAAAGAAGCTCTCATTCGCTTTGCCCATCTTCCACAACATTAGCCTCTATAATATTTTCAGGCTGCTTTCCTCTATCTATTGCAACGACCATTCTCTTGTTCTTCAAAAAGTAGTAGTAAGCTCTGATATGCCCATTCTTCTTATAAAAATGACATATTTTCTCCATATGTCTAGATTTCGATCTGCCCATCATATTTTCTATTTAACTTCTCATTTGACAATTAAAATATAATAGACCTCATCAATGGTGAGAGTATGATGAATGTAGAGAATAATATCTCTAAAGGTCATATATGAAGGTGGCAATGAACACAACAACGTCAATTCAAGATCCTTTTCATCATACTTAATCTCCAACATTTCTAAATCAACAACGATTTCTTTAAATATAGTTCAGTGATCTTCTATAGGCGTAACTTCAGACATCCAATTAGACTACAAGTATTGTTTTAAGTGTAACTTATTGGTCAAACTCTATGTCACACAAAATTGCTCTAGTTTCAACTACAACCTATCGACATTTTTCTCCTTTAAAACATCCTATAGAATTTGATTTGATAAATGGAGATGGATTTACGACAAGGATTTCCAAACATAAGCTACTTTTCATCCTATTTCCATGTTAAAGGCATTTTATGAAAACATAACAAGGCATCCTCCAAATCCATCTGCATCATCTTCACCTGTCATAGAGCCAATCTCATGTTGCATTCCACTAATGGAATATCATATTTCATCGCTGCCATGCAGAATATCAACCTTTCTCTACTACCAGTTTGTTTTGAATAAAGTAAGACATTGCAAAGATGAAATAAGTAAATAAATCACACAGAAAAACCAAGATTTTATGCGGAAATCCAAAATGGAAAAAAATCACGGGCAGATGAGGAGTATTTCAGTGTAATCAATAATGAATGTTGTTTACATAAGATCTCAATACTCTTAATTAAGATTTAAAGATGTTTACGAGTTGTGGTTTATACCTTAAACATAAAGTTTTTGAAGGAATGGAGTGCTGAAAACTTGTTAAAATGCAAAATGGGCTTGGGCAGAAACTAATCACCATTTGAGCGCCAGACAGGTCTCAAGCAAGCGATAATTCTGCTACTTGAGCTATAGCTTGGCGCAAAGTGTGTGCTAGCACTTCTGTTTGGAGCACTCCAGCAGGAGTAGGACAGACAATGAACTGGTATATGTTGACTTTTTTCCTTGTTCCATAATTCGACCTCTTCAAATCCTATTCAACTAAAACATCAATATCCAATAAACCAGTTGACCTTTCTCATCTCATGATTTGGACATTTTTGTAACAATTCCTTAAATTGATCCCATGTCCTGTAGTATCTCTCCCTAGCTCATTGCTGAAAAGTTGATTTCCAATCTCGTTTTAGCTACTTTTGCATGTAAATAGTATTTGTTGCGAAATTTCCTTGCCAAATCATACCAGGTAGTAATATGACTTGTGCTTGGAATCTAACCATTTCAATGCACCATCCCTTAGTATATATGGGAATAAATGAAGTCTGATTGCACCATTATGTATCCATGTGAATTGGAAGTTCTGGCATATCTTGAGAAAATCTCAATGCTTATAATGCTTACTTTCTCTTTCTAGATTACCTTTGTACCCATGTTAAGGATATTATTAATTACTTATTTCTTATGTATTTTTATTTTAAAATCCAGACGATATATTGATTCAAAAAAGATAAAAGATTCAAAGTCTTAATTAGATGAAAATGCATCATTTTTATCTACCATATCAGAAGTTTTGTTTGTATTCAATTTTTGTGATTGGCCTAACGGTAAAAAATTTAATGGTTAATTGTCACTGTAGTTCCATTGTTATTTTTTAGTTGTCATTGAATTTTTTTGAATAGTAACCATAATTTAATTTTTTTTAAACGGTTGTTGGACTTTGTGTTTTTAAAGAATGGCTACTATACTTTTAAAATTGTTTCCTAACTGCTACTTTCAAGTTTTAATATGTTTTCCACTCATCATTTTGAGTCGTTTGAAAAAACTAACGATTTTGTTTATCATATTATTGGAATCATTAGTTTCGAGTAGTAGAGAAAAAATTTCTAGAACTCCCATAGGCAACGTTTATAGTACTGTATTTAATTATTTTCATTAATTTTATGGCTTGAAAATTTTTTGTAGCTTAATTTTTTATGCTACAGTACTCACTCGATATATTATGCACACGAACTCCCCACTTAGTTCTTTTCTCGACATTCACCTTATAATAGGAATTCCAACGCTTCATTAATTCGAACCTTGAAATTTAAATCTCGTTCCGACCAATAAACAAAGTATTTTCATGCAATTCATGAGAACCTAATTTGTTGAATCCTTTGAGTAATTCTTCCACCTTCCCGTGGAATTGACACCCCAAAACTATGCTACAACTACCACGTTATTCTTTTTCCGTAATCAAATTTTGACATTGTTGTCGGGGAGACGGTACAATAAGCTAAGGGATTTTCTAGCAGAAAAGGTGACTTCGTTCCCTTATCATTTTTTAGTTAATTTATTTTCTTCATTGTTATTTTTATTTCTCACGTAGTTTCATTTTTTTGTGTTTTATGAGCAGAATCGGGATGAGCAAGGAAGATTCACTGAAGGACCGCTTACAGTGTTTAAAACCCTCTCTAACCTTTATTTTGATATTGTATCTATTGGCACGAACACTACACTACCCAACACCATGAGTGAAAGTGAGCATGAAGATCTGCCTTATAGGGACCCTTCAGGATTACCTTCACCCCGCACGTACATCTAACATCGTGTATTATGTTCCCACCTAATATGCCACACGTGGACCTTAAATTGGGAATGATTCAACTTTTTTCCACTTTCCATGCACTTGAGAATGAAAACTCATATGTGCATATTAGGGAATTTGATGAGGTGGTTGCAACATTCCATAGTCAACATTGTATAATGGATGCAATCAGGTTTGCATTTTTTCCATTTTCACTTAAAGAAAGAGTAAAAAACTGGCTAAATTCATTGAGACCACGTTCGATTGGGACTTGGGCTGAAATGACTCTGGTATTTTTCAACAAAAACTTTTTCCATCATCAGACTAGTGCCATAAAGAAGAAAATTTCTTCATTTGCTCAAAAGGATAATGAAACTTTATACCAAGCATGGGAAAGATACAAGGAATTACAAACCCTTTGCCCCCACCATGATTATGAGAGTTGGCACATGATGAGTTATTTCTATGAAGGATTAACACCTAGGGAGCATTAATTTATTAAGATGATGTGTAATGGTGACCTTTTGCAAAAAGATCCAGATGAGCCATAGACTACTTAGATGACCTAGTCGACAAAGTTGATACTTGGACTGAACCTAGCGTCACTGATAGTACTAATAGGTTACGACCCATAGGAAACCCTACTGGCACAGGTATTTATCATCTTATGAAGGATGATAGCTATAGAGCAAAGGTAGAAACCCTCACTAGAGAACTAGAAGCCGTACATGCTAAGGACTCGAAGCCTACACAAATTGCTTCTCGTATTGAGTCTCTAGGACCATGTTTTGTGTGTGGTGGAATTAATCATCCAGTGCAAGAGTGTTCTACTTTAGCTGAGATGAGGGGTTTATGAGGAACACTATAATGTCTTAAGTATGTACAAAAAGCTCTATGCTCATTTTTCTAAAACCTACAATCTGGAGTGGTGGAATCATCCCAATCTCAGTTGGAAATTTGAAAATCAGCAACCTGCCTAGCCAGATAGAGCTTACACTACACCGTCATATCAACCCACATCTTCTAGGTATTTCTTAGAGGACAATTCATATGCTTTTATGAGGCATAAGGTAAAAATCAATCAGAAGTTTGAGACTATGATTACCTAAGTTGTTGAGGAAAGCAAAGAAATGAAAAATTATATGTCCAAATTGATCAATGCCTTAGCTGTAGTGGAACGTAAGAAATTTCAAGCGCAAGTGATGCGAACCCGGTTAGCAAGGTCGCTATCAAACCTACAGAAATTGACACTGAATGCCAAGAATGCCCAAATACGAACAAGGTTTTGGAATCGACCCGCAAAAGTGAACCAAGCAACCAAACGTATATGAAATGAACGATCTCTTAATCACACACTCTTAAAATCTCATCTGGAGTTGTGGATTTGAATTCTGAAATAGTGAATTAAGCAACCAAAGGTATATTAAATCAATGATCTCTTAATTACACAATAATGAAATCTCCTCCGAATTTGTGGATTTGACCCAAAGAAATAATGAATCAAACAACCCAATGATAATGGCGATGTGAAGGACCTTTTGATTACACAATTCAATGATTCATACCCGATATACTGTTTGAACGCCACAAGATATCAAATCTTGATAAATTCGGTATTTTGAAGCAAAGTTTCGAAAGAAAATTCATTCAATAATCCATCATAAAAGTCTTGTAATACAATGTAAAAAAATAAACATATTTATACTAAAAACCTAGAATAAAGTTTAAATGGAATAAAATTATAGAATACTTAAAAATCTAGTAAAACAGGAAATAGAGTACTAAAATATCTAAATTACCAAAACTAAGAAATTGGACCAAAATAAAACTTCTTCAAATCACATTAGACTCTCCCTTTTCAAGAGGATTTGTCCTCGAATTCTGATATAAGTTATAGCCTTTACTTTCAATCAACTCAATCACATGAAATGGCCCATCACCTCTCAGATGCAATTTGGACCTCTTTTGACCTCAAACTCTCTTCTTTTGAATGTAGACCCAATCACCATCACATAGATCAAAATGTGCTCGCCTCGACTGCTTAATTTTGCAAGTTGGAAATGCTCCAATGAAAGCTCCACTTGATGAATAATCATGCATCTTCCTTGCTTTATTCAACTTAGGCAACTCTAGCAATGTCAATTCAAACGAATGCAATTTTCCCAGCACGTTAACTTTGTAGCTCAACTCCTTGCTTAAGAACTCCTTCCAATGCCTTTGAAACTCCATCACTTCTTCAGCGATTACAAATTCAATGTTTGGTATTTATGATATCTCCCAAGCAAGATGCGGTTGTTGTTGAAGTTTATCCACCAATTGATGCTCGATGCTCGGATTGTAAGGGATTCCAATAGGATTATTTTCTAGAATTAAATCTTTGGTGACCTGCAAAATAGAATTATTCAAAATAGGGAGGGAAATGTTAGTGTTCCTCTTTATGCAAGCTCACATCTGATTCCCCTTTCACCTCCAACAACTCCCCTTTCTTTTCAAGTTCACTCTCGCCTTCCTTTTCACACTTTTTTAGCTCTTCTCCATTTTTCTCACAATCAACCACATCACAAATTTTACTTTTACTCTCTTGCACCTTCATGTGATTAATTTGAGATTTAACCTTGTCACGAAGCCCTGTTACTTCTAATTTGAAATCCCGACTCGCCAACTCACTTGATGCTTTGCACTAGGTGTTTTCTTTTTCCTTGGATAATCCCCATCATATTTCCTATGCATCTCCCTAAACTCCCGTTCACGCCGATCTCTCATACCCCTTCCTTCGAACCTATCATATTTATTCCTCAATCTCGTACCTCATCAAAACCACAACCATATCTATATGCATCACACATTTTAATTCTAGGCTCCCTTCTCCTAACATTTTGCACCTCATCACATTGATCCATATGCAACTTAGCTAATTTCAAATCAACCATATCCATCTTATTTTCCATATTCTCAATACCCACCAACAACCTTTCAAATCGTTGCATCATCCTTTCTGACATTTGGAATTGACTTTGAAGTGAATTTGAGATTTTTTGACACTTTCTTTTTTTCTGACTCTTTTTTTTTTTCATTTTTTTTACTCAAACAATTTTTTTCAGGTACTGTACAGACGTGAACAGTACCTCGTGAACAATAAAATTTTTTTTTTTTTTTTTTAAAACTTGATGACGAATCAAAGAGTCAACACAAATTGAAAATTACAAGAACACCAATAACACAAAGAAAACGCGAAAAATAAAATGACTCAACAAAAAAAATAAAAGATTGGATATAACATTGATCTTGGTGCCTTAACTCTGATACCAAATGATGCGAACCCGATTAGTAAGGTCGCTATCGAACCCACAGGAATTGACACCAGATCCCAAGAACGCCTAAATACGACAAAGGTATAGGAATCGACTCGCAAAAGTGAACCAAGCAACCGAACGTATATGAAACGAACGACCACTTAATCACACAATCTTGAAATCTCATCTAGATTAGTGGATTTGAATTCCAAAATAGTGAATTAAGCAACCAAAGGTATATTAAACCAATGACTTCTTAATTATACAATAATGAAATCTCATTTGAATTTGTAGATTTGACCCAAAGAATTAATGAATCAAACAACCTAACAATAATGGCGATGCGAAGGACCTTTTGATTACACAATCAATGATTCACACCCGATGTTTTGTTTGAACGCCACAAGATATCAAATCTTGATAAGTTCGGTATTTTGAACCAAAGCTTCGAAAGAAAATTCATTCAATAATCCATCATAAAAGTCTTGTAATGCAATGTAGAAAAATAAACATTTATACTAAAAACCTAGAATAAAGTTTAAATGGAATAGAATTCTAGAATACTTGTAAATCTAGTAAAATCGAAAATAGAGTCCTAAAATATCTAAATTACAAAAAATAAAAAATTGGACCAAAATAAAACTTCTCCAGATTACATCAGCAAGCTCAACCAAACCTAAGGGACAACATATGACACAAATTTCAGGCTCAGAAGAAAACAACCTTAAGGAAGTAAATGCTATGACCACTCAATCTGGGAAGGTTATAGAACCAATCCCCAAGTCGAGGAAAAATGAAAAGGGCCCTAGTAATTTTGAAGACAGTAGTTCTAGTGAAGAGATAGTGGAAAACCAAACAAGAGTGTTTTTTCTCCAAACTCCCAAGCCTACCCCGAAAGCTACTAGTCAACATAATGAGATCTTAGAACATTTTAAATAAGTAAAAATCAATCTACCTCTCTTATATGTGATTTTCCAGGTTCTAACATATGCTAAAGTCCTTAAAGATTTGTGCACTATGAAGAGGAAACGCCATGTCAAGTAAATCGCTTTCTTGATGGAGCAAGTGAGCACTGTGATTGAGTAAAGGATCCTACAAAAGTATAAGGACCCTGGTTGTCCTACCGTTTCTTACCTCATCGGGAGCCATGAGTTTGCACAAGCCCTCTTTGATCTAAGAGTCAGTGTTAACCTCATACCTTTTGCTATTTACTTATTGTTAGGCTTAGGTGAGATAAAACCTATATCTGTAGTCCTACAATTGGCTTATCGATCCACTATAAGACCAAGAGGAGTAGTTGTGGATGTCTTAGTGCAAATTGATAAATTTTACTACCATGTTGATTTATGAGTTTTAGATTTAAAGGTTGATGTGAATGTTAATTCTAAGATTCTTATCATTCTGGGTAGACATTTCCTTGCCACGACTAATGCTCTTATAAATTGCAGGAATGGTCTAATAAAGCTATCTTTTGGGAATATAACCTTGCAAGTCAACATCTTTCATATAACTAAGCAGTTTGAGGAAGATGATGAGTATCATCAAACCTACATGATTGATACACTCACTTAGGAGGTGGCTGACCATTTGTTAGGGCTAACTTTTAACGACAACACAAACCCCCTACAAATTAAACATTTTAACTTTGACCTAGAAGTATTCAAAGTGAATGGACATCGCTTCAAGATAGTCTATAGGCAGCAGGTGCCTGCAGTAGAAAAAATTCCTCTTGTAGACCCAATTTACCATCCTTGACATCAACTAAATATGCCTTTCATTTTGATTTCTATATATTAATTTTTAGATTTTTTTTCTTTTACGTGTGTTTTTCATTTTTTAGGTTTATTTTCACTTCCTGTATTACTCTTCCATTGAGAACTTTCAAGTTAACTGTCTTTCAAATTATGCAGATTCATTTTAGTATTCAGGTGATATCCTTCCTTCTTTTCATTTGGCACACGTTTTTACATTGGGAACAATGTAAGAGTTGGTTGGGAGGAGAGTTAATTTTGATTTTCTTGTGCATTACATAATGATTGCATAAACATCATGGAATTTTGTTGTGATGGTTTTTGAAAAAAAAAAAAAAATTATTTAAGTTTCTGATTTGCTGCACGATTATGTTCTTGAATGAAAAAATATGCCACTAAGAGTTAATTTTGTTTATGAGAATCTAGATGTCAAGACATTTATTGAATTTCTTTCGTCCACACAAGCCTTGTGGTAAGGTGGTAGATTGACACATATAGCTTGAGAAGTCTACCAAAACCAACACTAGCACTATCAACAAAAAATGTTGCTGCTGTAGACGGCACCAACCGCCCTTGCAACGAAGTTGACCAATGTCGTTCTCCTGCATCGGACAACACCATCTCACTTCACTGCAACTCTTCCTATTTGACAAGAAGAATTACCAATCTTCATTAAAACAAGAAAACCACAACCATTTTTTCTCAAAACCAGAAAAAACAAATAAAAACCATGAAAACCACCAATCTTCCTCCCCCACTACCGGCTTCTTATGTTTTTTGATTTTCTCATCTAGGGTTTGTTTGATTAGGGATTTATATTTCAATTTCTGATAAGTGGTCTGCTAGATCTGAATGAGCCACAACTTAGGCAAGGGGCTGATGGAGCCACAACGGTGGTCTCGCGCAAGACTGTTCTATCGGGCAAACAAATCCTCCACTGTGCGTGATATTCCTACGAACGGCTACAATACATGCGATTGTCTACTGGGCAAACGTCTACGATTGACCTACATGGTGTGGTGATCCTACATGGTGTGGTGGTTAATTTTCGAGGCGATCAATGATGGAAAAGAGATAGAGAGAGGTCACAATTTTTAATTTTTTTTTAATTTTTAATTTTTGGAATGAGATGGGTGATGTGGGGATATGGATGATAATATGAATTATTATTAATATATTTATTTAATACGTATTAAATAATAAATTATAATCTGAATTTTGAAATATAAAACTTAGAATATGATTCATGAAATGTAAATTTTAAAAACAAGCCTGTATGTAATTTCCACTTATCAAATACATAGCCTACCAGATATCCATCAAGCATAAGTCCATATCATTCATCAAACTCTTAAAACATAATCCAGCCACCGTAAATAACCAAGCCCAAGCCTAATAGCTAGTGAAATCCAGAAGCCCAGACACCAAACCAAACGTCAATAGCCTAGATGCGTGCCGACTACTCACAAATTCTCCAGCCTATTACTATCATCATTATCCAATTCTCCAACAAGACTCTGCAGCTCCGAGAAAAATCTTTTTCTAGTTTACCTCAAAAAAAAATAAAAAAATAAAAAAATAAAAAAAAATAAAAAGAAAAAAGAAAAAAAAATAGAGAAAAAACATTTCAAGGATATTGTTCAGCAGCGAGGAAAAAAAAGTAAAAGTACAAAAATTTACTATTGTTTGCAGAATATGTGATCTATACTATTCATGTTGATTGAATGAGTCACTTGAGGAGAATTCAATTGCAGTAGCTCATCGTCACGTGTTCTCTTCCACCATAGTTATGCTAACTTGAAGATCATAATTTGGATGCTATTTGACTCTTTTAAGTCTCGCGAGGTACCCCTTTTTTATGTTGAAAATGTTTGGTTTTATTTAGGAGCATTGACTTGTCTATCATAATAATAATAATAATAATATTATTATTATTATTATTTTTGTGTATATTATATCCATAGATAAAAAAATTAAAAATAAACTAATGTAAAAGAACTTTTACTTCAACACACTGAGGATTTTCTCACCCAAGTAGACCACCTAATGTTTTTATGCTCGCATTTCTTTCTACACTTATCATAGTATTGGTATCCAATGAACTATTAAAACATTCAAATTTGTGATTAAAGTAGTAGTTGCTTTTTTCCTAGTAAAATATTTCATATTATGGCACCCGATATCTCTTATAGTGATGAGACAATCTTTTCATTAATTATATCATCATTTTGTATCTCTCACTATTAGATCCACCAATTTGTATTCTAAGGAGTTTGGATACTTGAGACTATGGCTAGTATGAGGTACTGTATCATGATGTTGGATCTAGACTGTGAGCATATGATAATTAATATGTTCCAACATTTTCTTTTAGTGTTAAGAGAATTCATCTAGAGAATATCTTTACATCCAGGAGGCAATTATAACCATTAAATTGGAAAAAAAGCGACAATCTATCTTTGGACTTACCATTCTTTTGAATAGTATGGAAAAAAAGTTTTTTTTTTTTTTTTTTTATGTTGCAATGAATGTAGTGAAAAGATTTTTTGAGAAATGTACTAGCACGATCAAAAACTTTATTGTCTTCTCTCTTTGCATAGAGGAGGGTATTGTGTATCATTTTCATGATCACATATGTAGCCGATATACTTAACAGTGAAATAGTTGGGGAATTATCTATAGTGATGCCACCTAAGCCAAACATTCCACTTGTCCTCGACCTTGTACCAAAATAGTTATCACCTATTCCTTTGTGTGACTTTAACATTTACTTTATTATAGTGTTAGCTCAACTAAATGATACTTGTCAAGTTGCTAAGTTTTCCAAGGTCACTGTTAGATTGCATACTTTTTCTATGGCCATATGATTGGCACCAATAAATTATCGTCAAATTTTGTTAGCTCCGATCTCTATTATCCCATTTCTTAATTTTCATGATGAATACTTTAGTTGAATAATAAAAGTTATGAGCTGTCTTTTGAGGTACAGTTTAGAATAGATGCTTTAAGGGTGATTATTATGTTTTTACGTGTTTCTTTGACCTAGTTTCCTAAACACATTAAGAAAATAATTTTGGTTCGTTCGTATAAAGATAATTTATTTGATTGACCATCAAACTTAAATAAAAGTTATGTTTGCAATATAGCAAAATTATTTTCTTATCGAAATTCATTTGAGCTTTGGATTTTGCAATTATTTATTTTTGTAGACAACTCTATGGTGCTAGTCCTTGTGGTCCTCACAGTCGATTGAAATTTTTGAAAAGGAGTTACATAAGATTTTGCTTTTTGGAGTTCCTTGAGTAAAAGGAGAATCATCCCTTTTTTCCAATTCACGTTTTTGTCTTGGAGTTCCCTTGATTTAAAGGAGAATCATCTCCTTTGGCCAAGTCATATTTTTTTAGGATGGTTCGCAGATTTACTTTTCATCGATTGTTCAATTTTGATATTCAGTTCATAAGAAAGATTCGTCCCTTGGTATGAGTTCAATCATATATTGCTATCAAGAGTTTAATACTAACACTTGGTCAAGATAAAAGATTGGCCTCATTGGCTAAGAAGTTGTAGTCATCTTGTTTGAATCGAGTTCTTTTAGCCGAGGAGATGATGAAGATAAAATAAGACTGAGATAGGATTTTAAAATTAGAGTTTTATTCAAATTAAATTTATCTAATTTATGATAGATTAGTTTTAATATTTTGATAAAGTTTTAGTTATTAATTTTTTTATTTTATATTATTTTCTTTACATATAGAAGGCTTATTCATCATAATATGCACATTAGACTATATGAATAAATTGATTTTCTCTTGCCTTAATTTTTCTTCTTATTGGATCCGCTTTCTCTCCTTTGTTCCTTTTTCAATGGTTTGTTGTTTGACTTAACTCGAGCTATAATTTCAACTTTGTCTCTCGGAGGTATGATGCAGTTACATTGCCAGAGAATTGTGAGGAAGACCTTGGGAAGATTGAATAGTCAATAAAATATTCAAATAGAACCACTGTGATGGTTGTTTAGCAGAGCAATATTGCCATGGTAGACCTTGTAACACTACTGCATTATAAGATTTATAAAATAAATTCTTATCCGAATCTATTTGGGTATTGGTGTTTTGGATGAAGATGCTTTGAATAAGTCCAAAAATGGATCAAAAAGAAGAAGTCATTGCATTTTAGCTCGTTGAGCGCTTATTTCCTTCTTGAACAATTAGAACAATGGACCCATTGCTTGCCTATTGCGAGCTTGAAGGCTCATGCACTGAGCTTTGTTTCTCAATTTGACGAATTTTAGGAAACTATTTTTGTCTATAACATTATAATTGGGGTTTAATATGTACTCTCTATATAGTTGGCTCTTCATTGTAACACGATAGAAGTTAGAAACACAACATCTTATATTGAATTTTTTTTTCTGTGCATGGTGCTTTTCCATATAAATCTTAATATTCTTTGTTAGGTCTATAAGTGTAATTGGCAAATCTGTAGACAAAATGAGTGTAATTGTATGTTTGTAAAAGTCAGAGATTCAATTAAACATTCTTGTAAAAGTCAAGGGCTTAGGGTGCAATTTTGTATAGATGAGGTAAATTAGTGTTCGAGCCATTGAAGGAATCCAAGATGTCCAAGAAGATCACAGAAGATCATTAGAATGCAATTGGAAGTTTAAAAGATATCAAAGAGCCGCACAAATTATATTCCGAATTTTTAGTCGTAAATTGCAATGCATTTTTCTCATAGAAAAATTTGGAATTTGGACAAGGCTATCTCTAAAAGAATTATAGCCATTTGACTTATCTTTCCAAAGCAAGTTGAATCACCTCAATTGGACATCGGGAGAAAAAATTATGATGAAAATACTGAGGATTGCTCACTGTCGCTCGATTCGCAAAACCCTTAGTTCACATTTTTGAAGTGTTTTACTCGGCCCATACCACACCTTAAAATATAAATACCCAAGCCCTAGCATGAATTTTGAGAGGTTGCTACATTATTTTTTCATTGCCAAACATATTCATAACATCTTTGAAGAGATCCAAGGTGCAATTAATTGGTGATTCCATCTACATCAATCTTGTGATCCGGCAACTATTGTTCTGGGAAAAATATCGAATTTACATAACCCAAAACACCACATTCTTCCTTAATCTTTTGAGGAAGAGATTTTCTCATTGGGGATTGAGAGAGTTAGACATCAAGCACAGTGAATCGGACAAGAACAATTGATTCTTGGAATTCCCCTTGGTGATACAATCAACTAAGGATCAGGAGGCTGTCGTGGACAGCAGATTGGGCTGCAAGAGGCTAGAGGTATCGACAGTAGTAGATCGTGAGACTGGAACAACGAGTCAGATTGGGTATGAAGTTTGGTAACTTGTACTTGCTGAATTGGTATAGTAGATATCACTGGCTTTGTCCCGAAGTTTTACTCACATTGGGGATTTTCCATCATCATATTGTGATTGTTGTGTTTATTGTTTACTTTACATTACGCAAATCGGTAGTTCAACCTTAGAAATTAATTGGATTGTATGTTTAACCATCTAGACATTAAATAAAGTGACTTGTTGCTTTGATTAATTAATTCCACACATAAGGTCAAACAAATTGTTAACTTGGAACTTAAATTTGGTAACGCATAAATTTGAATTTGACATTGTATCGCGTTAGCCGAACTTTCTAGTGTATCTAAGTGTTCTACCAGAATTTTCATTCTTAATTGTTATTTTTGTCTTGCCAATATTATTCTCGTTCATTGAATCTGACAAGCGGTATCTAAGCAAATTGGTATCATCATGTTTTCTAACGAGTGGTATTAAAGCAAGTTTCGATCAGTACGAGGTTTGATTTTTGTGATGGCGACCATGAAGTATGATATTTCGCTTTTGGATTGTAGCAAAAGATTTTCGTTATAGCATGTAAAGATACAAGCATTCTTGATCAAATGGATTTGGATGATACTTTTTTTAATTTAACGAGATGCTCTCAAACTAGACGTTGGAGAAAAAAACAATGTAAGGATTGAAAGGCCATATCACAAATTCATTTTCATCTTTCGAATAAAATTCTTCAGGACATTTTAAAGGAGAAAATTATCGGTGTATTATAGTTGAAGTTGGAGCAATTATGCACGATGAGAAGTCTAACCAGTAAATTGTATTTAAAGCAACGATTGTATCTCATCGTATGATAGAAAATACATCACTTGAAGATCACCTAACTCTTTTTGAGGAAATTATTGCTGATTTGGAGACCTTGGAGGTTAAGTATGATGAAATTGATTTAGAGTTGATTTTGTTCCCCGCTTCTACATGTCTTTTAGAGACATAATATTATACAGTCGTAATACTCTTACCATTGAAAAATGTATGATGCTCTGTTTTCAAATGAGAATATGAATCGTCTTGTTTGATTTGAGACTCAAGAAGAATGTCTTGTTATTCATGGTGGTTAGGATGGGGGTAGATCAAAGTCTATTTTAGCAGTAAAATTTGTAATTAATGTAAGAAGAAGAGTGACACATTAAGAAGGATTGTTATAAGTTATGGAATAGGGATAAATCAATCGCTTTAAATAAAAAAGAAACACAACCAGGAATTTCAGGTGAAGCCAGTGTTGTAGAAGATTTCTATAGTGATGGAGAACTTTTGGTTATTTTTGACGATGAATCTAAACCTAATGAGGATTGAATTCTTGATACAACTTTCACTTTTCATATGTGTCCTAATCAGATTCATTTCTAACATATGAAATAGTTTTCAAAGGTGTTGTGATGAAAAATAAAAAATACCTTGTAGGATAGCTGGTATTGTAAGGGTCTAAATTAAGGTATTTTATGGGGCGGTTAGGAAGCTTGGCGATGTGGAACATGTTCCAGATTTGAAGGAAAATCTTAGTTTCTTGAGTACTCTTGATTTAAAAGGATACAAGTACAATGGTGAACTGGTGAATGTAGAGTCCTGAAGGTTAGTAAAGGTACCTACATTTTTTATGAAGGGACAAAGAAGATCCCAATTATGTCTTGCAAGGTTTTATGAAATGGTTGGATTTAGCAGATGTTAGGCACTAAGGTGGAATATACATTGCTGTTGGAGTTTGATTTAGGGTCTAAATTAAAGAATATATCTCAATCAAGTTTGAAATTCATGGATAATGCCGTTTTGCCACCACTATAGCTGTGCTACAGTATTCAATTGCTAGATACAAGATCAAGAAAAGATATTAAGCCTCCACATGGGAAGGTCGATTTAGCTGCTTATGCTTTAAATGTTACGGAAGGTATTGAGTCTAGCGAAAAACCTTCTACAGAAGATGTTAATTGTGTTGATTTCATCACCGGGCATATTTTTGTCCTATTTGGTAATTATTGCAGAGTTATTTGTTATTTTGTTGCTCGTGGTGATAATTCGAGCAACTTTGACACCCAAGGTAATCCTGCTATGCAATGTTTGGATTCAATTGATATTCAATTATTTAGTTCGTCCTTGTTGGGCTTTTGTGGAAAAGGAGGATTTATTTTTTTATTTTTTATTTTTTTGTTGTTTGAGAATTTTCATGAAGAGTTAAATTATATTCCTTGTAGTAGAATTCGTCTCCAGTTGGATAATTTTTTGAAGCTTTGTTCATTGTGGTATACTTTGTCAAGGTAAAGATTAGTTAAATTGTAACCCAAATTCCTCTGGGTATTGGTGTTTTGTATGAGAAGGCGTTTAAAAAGTCTAAAGATAGGCCAAGGAGAAGAAGTCATTGCCTTTTAGCTTGCTAAGCGCTCATCTCACACTTGAGTGCTTAGGACTGGGAGCCCGCAGTGAGCCTATAGCGACTGTTCGAGCTTTGATGTTATTATGCCCACGACTTGTTTTACGATTTGACGAATTTTATGATACTCTTTCTATCTAAAACACTATAATTAGGGTTGGACATGCCCCTACTATATAAAAGAGGGAATGGAAGTTACTGTAGTTAGGAATAGTGAATTCTTCAATTTTATCACACTATAGCCTTTTTTTTTCCAAACGTTGGAGCAAAAATGACGCCGTATTATTGTCTTCAATCATTTCTTTTTCTTCTTTATTGATACAATGATCTTTTCCCTTTCCTCATTTCACGCAGACTTTCTTTACTTTTCTCCATTTTCTCACCCTATACAACATGCTTCTTTGCTCCTCTATTTCTCCACAAAATAATTTCTTTTTCTTTCTCCTCTAAAGTTTACTGCATAATCCTTATTTCTATTTTTATTTTATTTTTGTGTATAAATTAATTTGTTTAATATTTATTTTTTAGATGTTTCCTTGGTATCTAATCTTAGATTTGATTTTTCCCGACAGGTAAGTTAATTTCCATTTTCCCCTTCTTTTCTACTTCTGTAGTTGTTATTATTTTAATTGACTTTATGTGGCTTTATATTTTTTTACCCATTTTTTCCCCTTTTTTGAATTGGCTTTTATTATTATTTTTTTAAAAATATATTGTTTTTAGTTAGTTGACTTAGAATTTTGGGTTTGAATGTGTTATTTAGTTGTCTATAATTTTGTGTTGCTTTCCTTGGAAGTTATTACATTTGTTGTCTTTATTCCAAAATTTGCTCTTGAAATTCCTTTGGGTCTCCTGTATTTGTATTTTTTTATTTGAAGTTAAAGCTAAAGATTTAGGATTTTTGTGTCCTTGTGCTTTAATTCTTGCACTGTGTATTTATGATTCTAATAATGTTATACAATTTTCAGGGAGGCGTAGAAAATGTTTAATTGAGGGACTTCTCTGTAATTCATGATTCGTGACACAAGAGTAGTAGCATATAATGGTTTATAATGATTTTGAGGGGAAAATTCTACTTTCGTGTGGTTTTAATTTTTTTGTTATGTAATTTTTGGTTGGATTTTGATTTGTCATATCGGAAACTGTGAAATTAAAAGAGATTTTGGTTATATTTTTGATGGATTAGTTGAGGTTTTGAAGTTCCAAACTTTTGAAATTAGTTGAGTTGGAGTATCAATGTTGGTACTTTTTTTCTTTTCTTTTTTGGTGTGCTATGAATGCATATTAAAATTAAATGTGGTTGTCGAATGTTTTGGTGCAACGATATATGTATTGGCTTAATGAAAGCGCAATAATTTCTTCTCGGAAGAAGATGAGCATTATGTTTGGTGCAATATTGTTTAATTGTAAAGAATTAAAAGTTATTGAAATAAGGATGGAATATATATAAGTAAATAAGAAAAGTTAATGGAGTTGGATTGAGCTAAGTGGATCAACATGAAAATCCAAAACATTATCCCTACATATGAATGCAACTAAAAGTTAAAAAAAGTTAAAATGTCTCATAGACGTGTCAACTTCCATCAGTGTGGTCTTTTTTGTAGACCATGAAAATCGAGGGTTCGTTGTTCAATAGTTCAAAGACACATGTATCACCCATTTGTAGTTCATTTTCTCTATGAAAGTCTGTCAAACCTATAGTAAGACATCGTATTACACTAGTTGGTCTTAAATTTGTGCTGATATCCTCATTGCGATGTAAACAGTCGTGGATCTGAATACTATACACAAATTTTGGCAAATGGTGCTAAAAAACCTTCTTGCCATATACTGAAGAACCATAGATGAATGAATTATTGATCTTGAAGTTAAAATTATGTGGAAGATGTCAATATAGAATGAGATATTAAGGATAAAACCTACAATTTTTCGGTGTCTGTTGTGATGAGGTGTTAGTGTTACTTTAAATACATGATTATTTGTTTGTGAGTGTTGCCTTCTTCAGGAACATTGGAGTCATACGTCACCTCTAACCTAGAATGGTCAACTATGGTCATGTTTAGTGTGAAATTTTCATTATATTCAAATACCAGAACATAACCATCTGGATATTATGATGGTAAAAAAATTGCTCCCATCTATCAGCTAGGTATATTTTTCCATTAACTCTTTCAAATCTGATGGTAGCAATTATACGATCATATGCAATTATTTTTACTGTATCACCAAGTTTGAGTCTCCAGTCATTGACAAAAGATCTAGGGAACATCTTTATATATATACATAACAAAAATATAAGTATGATAAAACATCTATTAAAATGTGAAAGAAGAAACGATTATATGGCTAACCAGACGGGTATTGTGGTTTAGTGAAGAAGTGATGATTTTGAAGAAACGATGTGGCACGTCCATTTTGTCTTGATACACAACAGTGAGAAAATTGTTAGAAGAATAATAATATTTGCAATGTGGAAACTAGGAGAAGATAAATTTTGAACTATTTGATTGTAGTGAGAAAATTGTTAGAAGAATAATATTATTTGCAATGTGGAATCCTAGAGAAGATAAATTTTGAAGTATAGGTGAGTTAGAAAATTTGTTAGTTTGGTAAAAAAATTAACCATTTGTGTAATTTTTTAGAAAAAAATCACATTATCTGTGCATGGAGAATAAGTCTCCTTGTCACATGGATAACAAGATGTAACTTAAAACTGCAAAACTTAGGCCCTATTCTCTTTACCATTTTCGGGTCATTTTCTGTTTTCGATTTTTCAAAACGGTGAAAATGCGTTCTCTTTCCCGTTTTCGAAAACCAAAAAAAATTTGTGAAGAAAACACAAAACGACTTTTTTGTCGTTTTGGGCGTTTTCAGTGTAAAACTTGAAAAAATTGAAAACGCGGGAAACACTTCTTTTTTTTTTTTTTTTTTTTTTTTTTTTGAGGGGATAGTGGGGGGATTTTCAAAATTTCAAAAAAAAAATTGAAAATTAAATTTTTTTTTTTTTTTGAGGAGATAGTGTGGTGATTCTCAAAATTTTTTTTTTTTTTTGGGTTTTTTGGGGGGGTTTGGGGGGTGTTTTAAAATAAAAATTTTTTTTTTTTTTTTTTTTTTTTTTTGAGGGGATAGTGGGGGGATTTTCAAAATTTCAAAAAAAAAATTGAAAATTAAATTTTTTTTTTTTTTTGAGGAGATAGTGTGGTGATTCTCAAAATTTTTTTTTTTTTTTGGGTTTTTTGGGGGGGTTTGGGGGGTGTTTTAAAATAAAAATTTTTTTTTTTTTTTTTTTTTTTTTTTGAGGGGATAGTGGGGGGATTTTCAAAATTTCAAAAAAAAAATTGAAAATTAAATTTTTTTTTTTTTTTGAGGAGATAGTGTGGTGATTCTCAAAATTTTTTTTTTTTTTTGGGTTTTTTGGGGGGGTTTGGGGGGTGTTTTAAAATAAAAATTTTTTTTTTTTTTTTTTTTTTTTTTTAAGATTTGACAAGAGGTTCGCGGATTGTAGAAGTAGAAAATTGTTATTGAAAAGAAATGATCTCGCTCTTCCCAAAAACAAAAAAGAGAAAAAAGAAAGAAATTATTGAAGCACACGAGTACCTACTTGATCTAATATGTTTCGTAAATTATTATGTTGCACTAAAAAAGGTTATTCCGACGATTCCATTTATATATATAAACCTAAGCAATGTTGGAAATAGTGTCGAAGAAAGGTATATAACGTATTTGTTTTAAGAACAAAAGAGTTTGAAACAATGAATTTGTATTATTGTATATTTATTGATAAGGAATTGTATTCAATTACATCTGCAATTTTTGTAGTTAATTGAATGAAACTAAGCACCTTTTGCACTTTGCGGAGAGATTGCAGCGTCTTGAAAACTTGTTGTTTGTGTTGCACTGAGAAGTCTCTGTATGCTCGGAGACCAAGTCTCTCTGTGACACGAAGAAAGTGTCACAGAGATCAGGTCTTCATCCATGGAAACATGTTCTCTGTGTCACATGGAGAACTCCTCCGTGCGAAAGGAGACTTATTCTCCTTATTGGACGGAGAAATTCTTCTTGCGACCATTTATACATACCCATGAGTTTTTATTGCTACAAGAGAAATTTTTGTTATATCTGGTATTCTTCTTCTATAATACCCGATATTTCTGTTAATCAACATTCCTAAATGGTAGCTGGATTTCTTCAAAATATTAAAAACTCTACAATTTATATTTATACGCTAATAATATGATATATTTAGTTTTAGTTTTTATTCTTTTTTAAATTGTTGACATGAATATATTTTATTAATTTCTCCATCTTTGTTTGTTTTTATTTTTATCATGTCTTTGCCCATCCCTCTTGGAATTGTTTGCATATTTTGTTCGTGGTGAGTTTAAGTTTAAGTTTTATTTAGTTTTCAAATATTTGATCAAAGTTTGAGTATTTTTTCCTGATGATATTGTTTTCAACATGTATTGTACTTGCTTTGTTTCAGTAATACAAAGGATAGGTAATATTGGACACCTACATCTGCACAGCTCCAAATTCTTGAATCCATATTTGATCGAGGGAATACCACTCCAAGCAAGTCAAAGATCACACAGATAGTCTCCGAGTTATCATTGCACAGTCAAATTTTTGATACGTATGTTTATAATTGGTTTAAGAGTAGATGTGCTCGTTCAAGAAGGCTGCAATTGTCTAAACAAGCACACAATTCTAAACTTGTAATTCAGCCAAAGGTACAAGAGATAAAATTGCGGAAAAAGATTTTTAGGTATGATTTCATGTTGAAATATAATTTCTTGTTGATTTTATGTTTTTTTTTCCTTTCTTTATATAATTTTAACATAAATATTTGGTATTCTTGAAGTATCTATAAGTTATGCACAGCCACTAGAAAGACGAACTAGGTGTAATCAATTCACAACAAGTTTGGTTGATTAATTCTTTTTATTTTTTACATACATTTATTTATTCAGTCATGTTGTTTTGCACTTTTTTTTTTATTTTGTTTCTTAAAATTGTAAATCCAATTCTTGCAGATATGTTATCTTTCATCAATCTTATATTATTTTTATGTTTTTATGTTCTATTGATGAGTGTATTGAATTACAGAAGGAGTTTTTTGTTGATGAAAGCGTTTGTGTGGAAAGAGAATTTGAAAATGAAAATATGTAATCTCAATGTATATCGGATGTTCCAATTATTTTACATCGTTATAAAGGAATTGATCTACCGAAATATTTTAGTTGAACTTTATATTCTTCTATCTAGTACAATTTGTAAATATTGTGGTGCAAAAAAGTTTTATAAATAAAGTAAGGGTTTTGTTGTAATGAAAAAGTTAGATCATAGTTAAATAGTGTTCCCTCTGAGTTGTATGAGCTATTTACTTTTACTTCATATGAGACAATCGCTTTTAAAAAAAGTTGCTTGTAGTTATAACAACCATTTTGCATTCACTTCATTTGGTGTTAAGTATGATAAAAATTTATGTACGAATAATAAATGTATATATACATTCAGAGTTTAAGGATATGTGTACCATTTTATAAATTCACTTCTACCAACTGATGGGAATCCCACAAATTTGTAGTTATACTTCTATGACTCTGATAATGAATTTTCTAATAGGCTAAAAAATTTAGACGAGTCATGTGAATCAACTTTGAGAAAGTTGATAGCTATCTTAAAGATGAATTCATATTGTCATTTTTTTGATCATTAAGTGAAGTTTCAGATTTTGGCTCATGTCGTATTGTTTTTTGGCTTATTTTTCTATGAAGGTTTTTTGAATAGTCTAACTCCAAATGTTATCCTTCCACATGAACTTGTACTTAAAAAGAAATTGTCATGTTATGTTGTTTAGAAATATTAATCTTTCAAATGTTTGTGCAATGGGACTAGACTTATTTATCATGAATTTAAACAAAATGTTATTTTAGCTGAAATTAGAATCGGTGAATATCGTGGAAAACAAATATTTTTACTTAGAATTATGTTTATTCGACTTGAAGAAGATAAGTATTCGGTGCCCTTTAAAAGAACTCAATTTCCCATTCGTCCTTGTTTTGTGATGACTATTAACAAAGCCCAAGGTCAAACTTTAGACTTTATTGGACTATATCTTCCTGAACCTGTGTTTTCACATGGTCAGCTATATGCAATTATATTTCTCTTTGTAATATGCTTAAAATAAATCACATACTCGTTGCACAAAAAATGTAGTTTATCTAAAAATTTTGAATTTAATAGATATTATTTAAGAAGTCTATAATTACGAATTGTTGAAAAATTAATCTGTCATCCTATTGTTAGCCCAAAGAGGAGATTTTCTATTGTATACATCATGCTTTAGGAGAATAGCAGTGAGCTACATAAAGTTAGTCTCGTATGTTATTTTCCGTTACAATTATATTTTGTTTGTTAATATGCTTAATTCTTCTTTTTCGTCATCTTTCTCAATTTTAAAAATATACTGCAAATTATTTATACTTTCTGAAAATAAATATGAATATTCAACCTATAAATTGATGGAGACATAAACCATGCAAAGTGGTCATGTCATAATGTTTAAACATGTCCGTGGTAGTGGCTCACATTAAATATACTTCCATTTCTTTAGGTTTATGGTAGTTTCACTTCATTTTATTTTGTGCAAACACCAACAATATCACAAAACACCAAAAGAAAAAAACACAAAAACTTGTCACGTAACATTTAAATAAGTGAATTACAATCATCCATTACAATCAGGAGAACAAATGGGGATGAAGAAAATATTCATTATAACAAATATCTACTGCAATCTTCCATTTGTATATAGTCATCCTGTCAGATAAAACTGTATCCATTTAATGCTCTAAAATAAAGCATTTTATAAATTTAAGTACAAATATTGCACAATTTGGCCGTAGAATAATTAGTTTTATATTAGGCTAAATTAGTATAAACGAAAAATTAAATATTATAGTAAATAGAAAGTTGTTATGCTTACCTATTGTTTACACAGGATAGGTAAGGTATAATCTCTTACTCCATTTGTTTATTTCTATTTTTCCTTATATCTTGTCTGGTAGAAAAGTTTGAGGACAGCAATAATGTTTGGATCAAACCAAATATTACTTTTGCATGTGTCCTGACTTGATCTAAGTATGGACACAATGGCTGTAGTCATATATTTGGAATTTCTATTAAGGAATATTGACCAAAAAAAGATACCAACTATTGACTGTATATGAGCATGGAATTAATAGATACTTGCACCCTATCCATGGATGACCACTTATAGACAATTTGCCATTCACATATTCTTCTAAGAGAGTTGCATCCGCTTGACCTTTGGTGGTTACCATTTGTGTGTCAATTTGTTACATCAACAGACGAGCACACTCCCTTTCAAATTTAAAGTCCATAATTGTATACTCTTTGGAAAGAGGGCACAACCATTATTAATAAGCCGCCTCAATAATTTTAACCCCAGCTCAATATTCTAATAGAATAAATAGAAATAAATTAGATATATTAAGTATAAAATGAAATTGATGGTGATTGCTAAACTTTACTCACCGCAACATTCATATCTTTTGTTGGATCCATTAGAGTTTTCAACATGTCCCTTCCATACACATTGCCGGTGCCATCGTCCTAATATGCACTGTATAACATAATTTAAATTAGTGTTAGATTATCTAAATTACTGTTGAATAAATCGAAAGAAAATTTTAGTATTGAAGCTAATAAAGTAGAATTAAATTTGTTACCCCGATTGGTTCTTCAATATCTAATCTCTTGTCGTGTACTTTTCCATCAGATAGTCTTCTAAGGGATAACCTTTGGATGATGAAGACTATATCTGTTTTTCTTTTTTTTTTTTCTCTCTCAACCTTTTCAAAACTTTCAATTTGTTGAGATGTTGACGCCTCCTTGGTTGATCACTAGGAATTGAACTTGTACCGATGGGAACGTTTTGGTGCATAGAACCAATAATGACTTCCATGTTTGATTCTCAGTCAGATAATTTGTTCAATGTATTCTTGTTTTGTTCATCAACACAAGATCTCATTGAACTTAAACTGATATCAGTCTAAGATTGCATGCTCTGGTAATGATCTTCTTGCCATTTTTGCTGCTGTTGGAATACTTGTTTCTAGTTCATGAGAATAGCATGATCATGAGCTTTTTGTTTTTACGATTCTTTAACAATATGTGTGTTAAACAAACTTGATAGTGAACTATCCATGTAAGAATGCATACCAGATTGCATAATCTTCTTGCCATTTTTTGTGTTGTTCAAACAGCCGGTTTTAGTTCTCAAAGATCTGTGCTTTCAAGTTGCCTCATAGATTGGACACATTTGATATTATATGTTGCCTATACTTTCTTATAATTTCTTCCATTTAGTCTTGAGTAACATAGTTGGAGGCACCAGAAGCAAAACTAGTCCCAACTCTAGTTGAAGTTCTTAAAGTACTAAGAATGGTCGTTTCTTGCACATAGATGTTATTCGGGATTTGTTGTGCTACATTGTCTAATTCACTATTGACAATGCCATACAATATACTATGTTGATTGTCAACTGGTAGTGAAAGAGTTTTGTGCCATGATGTCTGTAATTCTTCTTCCGTTGGCTGTAATACTGCATTACTTGGATCTATAATCATAATAAAATATCGAAATTATTTTGTTGAATTTAATTTTTAAATAATTACATGGAAATGTAATTGTACATTCATAAAAAAATTTATAACTCTTGAGTAGCAAAAAATTGCTTAACTATTTTCTCAATCAGTATTTTAGTAGGCCTCCATTTGTATACTTGTGGACTCTGTGGTGTTTTGTATCTATAGAGTCCAAAATTTTTTCCAATCTTTGGAAATGCTACGTACATTCAATATTGCAGTATAATTAAAAATAATAATTATTATTATTTCTTGTACAAATAAATTATACATAATAAACCAATAAAAGAAGAGGAAAAAAAAATACCTGGAATGCAAGTAGATATTCTCATAATGCATACTTATAATCTGTTTGTTCATTCTGTTGTACTCTTTCCAATTGTGATTTTTGCAGTGAATTTAACAAAATAAAATATGCTTTTCGATCCCATGAATAAGCAAGAAATTGATCAAGATGCTCGACCATGCCAAGAGTTCTATAATCAATGATTTCATCAATTGGTTTCAAAACACACGCCACCAACATAATTAATCACAACTTAAATTTATCTTCTTCGTTTTCACATAAATGAAATGTTTCAAAAAGCATTCTCATGCTAATTTTTTTGTGCCATTGAAGTAATGATTTATAAGACGATCGTTATTATGATCAATCTCCATAGGTGGTTCGTGGCATGGTAATCCAGTATTGAGACATCATTCTTGCATACCAAACCTAGCAATATGATCATCCAACCATACCAAACTTCATTATTTTTGCCACAATTTACAAGCCTCATTACAAATCATGCACCAACTTACTGGTAAATTGTTCTTCTCCTCTATAAACAACTCCATAAATAAATTCATGAAAATTAATACACATTAGAGAAGTTTGTTGATTTACATATATAAATTCTACAAAATCTTTAAGATATTTGCGATTTGGATACTGAGTGATACTAGTAGAAAACCATTGATTTGGAGACACAATATATTCTAAAGACATCTGCATAAGTTATTCAAACATTAACATTTATGAGCAAATCCAACAATTTGAAATAGGCAGAGAAATTTATGTTTATAAGAATTCAAATAGACAAAAAAATAGATAGATGAAATAATTCGAAGTCTCCGTAGCATGGAGAACACCATGTAGAGTCTCTGTGACATAGCAAGGAGAGTCTTGCTGGAGATCTGTCTTACACGAAGACATATCTCCTCATCTCAGGCCAAATAATTACCTTTTTTCTTGCTAAATGTGTGGACAGTGCTTTGGAGAATTCTTGGCTAGGGAAAAGGAATGAATTGTGTTTTGTGAGATAGTTAAAGTTTTTGAAAAATATAATTTATATTTTCTTTTAATTCTTTAATTTCACATACATAATTATACACATATTCACAAATATTAACTTATTGATTTTAGCTAACTGAATTAATTTCTAGCAATTTTTATGTTCTACAAAAATTACATAATGTACTCTATTTTATAAATTCTATTTTTTCAGTGTAATTTTGACTGAATACTAAGCCTCTTGTACTATCAATAAAGCTTTACCTCCCCATATCTATCTAAATAAAGTATGGACATGACAAAATTTTACAATGTACATCTTCCAAACTTTGACATACATTTATTAGTTTTTATTTTATATATAATAAATAAGAAAGAACAAATTTGATATAATTTTATGTGTTTTACTAATTCAAAAATTCAATTCACGCCATTCATGTACTACAAGTAAACGTTTGAGGTAATCCCCATATGTTATGCCAGTGATTAAATAATAAGGTGTGTGTATCGATAAGATTTTATAATGTACATAGTTTTATTTATTATTCTTTATTCCAAACTTTCACATTTATTAGTTTTATATAATAGAAATAGAGAGTAAGGAAATATTCCTTAATTCAATTCAGACCATTCTTGTACTATGAGTAATGGTTTGTAGTAATCCCCATATCTTTTGCCAGTGATTAGACAATAAGGTATGCTATCGATAAGATTTTGCAATGTACACATTTTTATTGGTTTTAAAACATTAGAAAAAAAAAAACAAATATGACATAATTGTCCATGTCTACATATATCTCTTTTCATTTTCATTTGATTCTCTCAGAAATGTTTTCATAGAAAAAACACTCTGTTTTATTTGTTTCAGAGTTACCACAATGGAAGAATAATACCAGCTTTATACCAGAAATTGTATTTAACAATCAAAAGTGGAAAGCTAAAGTAATTAGGTGGAAAAGCAATCACCAAAACCTTCAAGGTAAGGCAATGGAAGGTACCAACATATGATGTTAATGGATACTCAGGTAACTCTTGTTCATTACACATCATAAATACAGAAATTGACTTAAATGTTGCATTTAATTACACTCTATTATCTTATCTATCCCCTATTTGTTTCACATTTTTTTCCTTTGAAAAATAGACCAATTTAAATGTACCAGCTGGAAATGTGAGGTCTAATAATTGAATAACCCATATTAATTGTGGAAAAATGAGCAATAAACAGGGGCTTAAAAACTACTAAAAGCTTTTCATCATTTTCATAGATTTTTTTCTCTTTTTTATCTAAGCATATATACTAATATTTATGAAATTCCTCCTCATTTTTTAGGGTAATACTATTCAAGCTAGCTTATATGATTCTAATATCACTGCTTTCAAGGATCAACTTGTTCTGGAAAAAAAATTATGCAGCTTCAAAGGCTTATGTGAAAAACAATATGACAAACTACAAATATTCAGCAGGATCTATTCAATGGAATATATCTGGAGAAACTCGCATTGAGGAACTAAATGAAGATAATCTAGAGTTTGTTTTCTCAATATATCAACTGATGCAATTTCATGAAGTGGAACAGTATATGGATACAGATGTTGATTTAAATAAGAACTACATATGTTTCAACATATCAACTGATGCAATTTCATGAAGTGGAACAGTACATGTTGATTTAAGTAAGAACTACACATTTCATATACTTGAAATAATGATATATCGATCCTATATTAGTTATGTTTACAAAAGAGAGAATTTGATGGCTCATTCAAATTTTCAGATATACTTGCAATTGTAGTTGATAAGATGCCAAATGATTGATTCAATCGAAAGATGGCAGCAAACCTGGGTGCAAAATGTCATACTTCTAGATAAGAATTTGAAAACAATGATGCTTGCACTTTGAGATTTATTTGTTGACATAGAAAGTGTACTGATAGTAGATAACATTGAGAAAAACAGTCATCTTTGCAACACATCTCAAGTTACATAATTCTTTGGTGTGTTCTACTATTATTAAAACTTCACTCTTCTCAAGGCATATATGACATACTTTACACTTGTTCTCCATAATGATATTATATATGTTTGAAATTATCCACAAAATTCCGTACAACCTTCTTCATAAATACACCTTTCACTAAAGTAACACAAATGACAAAATGGTATGTACAAGCTGTTATATTTTATTATTCTTTTTTTCCTATTTCTCACCCACATATTACTACTACAATTACTAATTGTCTTCATCTTATTTGCTTAGGGTGAAAACAAATTCCATTAAAATAGATGATTTGGTATTGAAAAAACCATAATAGATAGAAGCCCCATGAGTCTTTCTCCACCTGTGCAGAGTAAATTCACTTCCATTCAAAATCTTCAGGGATGCCTTTTGGCGGTAATGTTACAGATTACATGTACTATTCAAACAACTTGTATATATGTTAGAAGATATACTCGGTCATATTCTTTATTTTTTCTCATAATTTTTCTAAGTACATCTCTAAAGCATACATACTGAAAACAACGCAAGTTCTATTGGGTAAACAGCACAGCAACCACAGACAAAATCGATAACAAATCTTGGTACATGGCTTGCAACAACTGCTATAGACGATCAAATGTTGATTTTGAAGAAACGTATCTTTGTATTGTTTGCAAGAATCCTAATTATAAAGTTATTCCTCAGTAAAATATGCTAACTACTAATCAATCTTTATATTTTCCTTTATTTAATACAGATAGTAGATTCACTTTTGCATAACTTTTCTGATTCACTTATTTCTCTCTCATGTCTTCATTTACTAATATACTCAATTCTTATTCACTTTAGGGCTAGAGCATATGCACAACTGTCTGATATCACAAGCTCGCTCAATGCAAATGCAATTGGTGAATAAGCTAAAGGTATTTACAAGTTCACAATCTCTGATGGAACAAACCAATTCTATAAGAATTTCAACCTAACTTGAACATTTTGCCATTCCATACACATTTTACTCAAGTGAGACTAATATGATACATGATTCTGTCATTCAAAAGATACAAAAAATTGAACGAGCTTTTTACTTGAAAGCATCACAAGCTAAACCTAATTCATCGAGTTATAGATTTGACATTATCTCTATAACAAACTTGGACCATACAAACCTAGGAGAAGAAAGTGAAGCAAATGTTGATACTTAAGATATGGTTACAACAGTTGGGAAAAGTATCGATACAGACTCTGGATAAGATTGGTCACTTTCGGCAAAGAGAGCAATTTTCAAGTCTTTAGATCATACTTCAAGTTTAAAGATGGCTTGTAATGAAAACCTAAGTTCAGAAATCTCTAGCACAAATCCATTTACTCCAAAAGAAAAAAATGGAGTGAATGTGATTAAAATGTTTTCTGGGTGAAAAAGGTTTTGACAAGAACTTGCTGCTTTTTTGTAAAGTTTGTCTTGGTGATCTCTTTTCTTAACTGGATGTAATTATTAGAAACTGCCAAGCAAATTACTGTTGACAAATGATATATGTACAACATGATACCTACACATTCATGGTAAAAACCATTACTTATTTAGTTTGTCTTGTGTATGGAAGACGATGATGTATCTTTTGCAGTTGTCAACACTAATGAAGTTAAGTATTTTTGTCTTTCATTTGCTCTAATCCAACCAAAATAAATACCTATAATGTGCCCACAATAAGTAATTCATTTTACGATGTGTTGTAACATAAGATCGTTGCGCGATTTCTTATATTTACTTGTCGAAGCTAACCAACAAATGATCGAAAAAATAATACTTTTCCAACAATTCCATCGTTCCATATAATTTTAAAAAACGTTCAACATGTACGCTAATCAAAACAAAATTAATACACAGCTCATGCAACGCATGTAACATCGACTAGTACTCTATATATAGTTGGTTTTTCATTGTAATACAATAAAAGTTAGAAACACAATATCTGGTATTCTTTCATCTTAAATTGAATTCCCCTCTCCTGCCCATGGTGTTTTCGACTTGGTTTTCTTATCTCAGTATATTTCTCTCATTTATTGAATCTAACAAGCGGTATCAAAGCAAATTGGTATTGCCTTGTTTTCAAACAAATTTCATTGTGTCTTTTGTTGAGTTGTGTGCTGTGTGAACTTATTCAATAGCTATTTTTTTTAATAAAATATAGAGGTTCATGTTTATGATACTTACATGGAAATTTTCCCACTTGAGAAACCATTAGTTGAATACTTCAATTAGTATCATAGTGTCATAATATATAAAATAAGTAAATGATTTCCAGTAGCATGATTGGATCTGGCAATTGTACTATACAGAGGATAACATAAAAACAAGCAATTTCATACGAGTTCATTTGATATATGAAATATACCCATGCATCTCGTGAACTAGATGTTCCTAATCCCATTGGGTGCCATTTTTTCATTAGTTAAAGTTGGTAAAGGTCTGATAATTTAACGGCGGATGCTTCCTTTTCATGCCCTAGAAACTTCAAATATTTTACATAGATAATGTCAAACCACTAATTATTATAAATCTTAAATGAGACTCATTCAGCCTTTAAATCAAGACAACTGTAATACCTTAATTTAGTAAAATAAATAAATAAATAAAATTGAAAAGTCAAATATTTCATACTATTATATAAAAAAAAAAAAAAATGATTGAGGCGTGGAGGATTGGATTGATATCAATCCAATCCAAATCCATTACAAAACAAATACAAATCCATTACCACATTAAAACATATACATACAGTGAAATACAAAAACGTGCAGGGAGAGAGAGAGAAAAAGAGAAAGAGAAAAGAGAAAGGAAAAAAAGGGAAGAAGAAGAAGAAAAAAAAGAAATTTTTTGCCAACGTGTTAGGAATTAAGTGGTCTATATTATTAGGCTTGAATTCATCAATTTTGAAAGGTAAGTAAAAAGTTACATATTGTCAAGTTATGTTTGATTCAATATTTGTTAGATTATTAGATTAAATTCAATTTTATTGAAGGGGTTAAATATAATAAACTATGAAATTGAGTAAGATGAAAGAAAAACTAGTTTTAGTGATTAAAGAGATTATAGAAATCGCTCAAACGTGAAATAATTAAGTTTGGGTATCTCCTATTTAATTATTGAAATTATTTAAAATAATTAATTATTTATTTAAAAATTATATCATATTTCAGGCGACAATACTGACATTAGAATAGCTTACCAATCGGGTTGATTTTGGGAACATAGTACTATGAGTGAAAAAATATAAATATTTTAAAAATATTTATAAATTAAATTTATTGTTAAAGTATGTGCAATTATGTGTTCGAATCACATGGTTATTATGAAATATCTTTTATTATGATACATGTGAAATTTCAAGAATTATTTATTGTATATTTGTGATTTGGTATATGAGACATGTGATATTGAGATTTGTTTGGTATGTGGGACGTGATATTGAGATCGATCAGAAAAGTACCCGTAATTATGTATTTCTTCTAGATCATAAAGGAGCCTTGGCCGTATTCTAAAATTGATTATAAGAGGTCTTTGAGACCGGCATTCGCTCACGGAGGGGGACCAAAGGCCCGTGGCGAATGTTCTTAGCCCGAGAGGTGGATTATATATTTCAATCAGAGGGTACATTTTTGGTGAATTTTTCAGCACGTTTAATGTGATGTGATTATAGCATGATTATCATTTGATGTTATATTATGATTTTGAGATGATATTTTACAACCTTATGTGAATATTTCACTTTTGGTTATAATTACATGATGTTATCTTATGAATTATGAAATGATATGTGTAATACTCCGAAATTTTATGCTCGTTTAAATTTTCGTAGGATAGTGATTTAACTTTCAATATTCTTTTTGGCCATAAGGAAAAGGGGACACCACCTTTGTAGTGGTTAATGCTAGAGGTAGCTAATAAATGCAAGCATGAAGTGCTAAATGTTGTGTATACATGAAGTGATTATTAGTTAGTCGAAACTTAAGTCAAGTTTGAATTTGAATGAAGTGGATTATTTTGTTAGGACTTCAATTGACCAAACGATTAAATTATTTTACAATCTACAATTTTTGAATATGTAAGTTGGATACAAGTTTAAATTTGGGATATACTTTGCTAATAATGAAAGTTAAAGGGGTTAGATTATATTAGTTAAAAAGATGAGAGACTTCCTTTGTAAATCTAGGTTTTGTGGCCACTTATTACCCTATAATCAACCCACTTGTCATTTATCATCACCATACACTTAGACAATAGACTAAACATGTGTAGAAGTAAGAAAAAAAAAAGAAAAATGGGAGAAAAAGGGAGAAATTTTCTTCACTTTGCAAAACATTTATACACACAAATAGAGAGGAAAAAACCGAAAATAAGAAAGGAAAGGAAAAGGAAGTAAGCCTAGCACTTCCAATTTATATCTCAATCGAGGATCTTCAAGTTTTACGGTAAGATACTTTCTATGCTTAAGGGATATGATCTTCATGGTAATATTTATGCTTAAACTATGCATGAAAAACCATAATATGATTATGGTGGACAAGTCCACAAAGTTAGATATCTATTTATGCCTTAGGACAAGTCCGAAGGGCACCGGCAAGCCGGAATGTGCAAGTATGTGTTTGATTGCATTCTTTTGTGTAGTATTATCATGATAAAAATCCAAGCATGGTAGCTTACTGAGTATTTCTTATACTCATAGTATGTTATGATAAATTTTCAGATCCATGATCATTGGATTGATGGAAGTTAGTTGGCAAAATTGATGATGGATTAAGGACAAAGATGTTTTGTACCGAAAGTTTTCTTTTGTATGTTTTGTTCGATGACTGTTTTTCCATCTGTTTTTCTTATGGTATTATGTAAAAATATGTACATGACATGATGTAATATGGTATTAATAGTAAATTTTGTAATTATATCTTTCATGTTATGTTAAGAGACATTTTTGTAGTTTATTTTCCTTGCAAGAGACAAAAGGTAGAAACGGGATAGTTTCTGGAGTCAATTTCAAAACGATGTTTCTAAATCTATAAATGTCCATTTGAGACTCTAAAAATATGTCTGTTTTCCTCTTTGAGTTTTCTAGATATGGACATAGGAATCACTCAATTTGGATATCTATGGCCTGAGTTATCAAGGTTTAAACATTGAGGGGTCAATCTGGATTTTCTGTGCAACATTTCACTGTTTTCAGTAAAACGTCCATATCTTATGATCTGGAAAATTCTCATATTTTAACCTAGAAAACTAATTGAAATTATCTTTCTAATTCCACAAATTTCATAGAAAATGGAGTTGGGATGAATTTTATAAAAATTGTCAAACTTGCTGCCCAAACTAATCTTGACAGTGCCGAGGTCGTGTATGTAAAGCATAATTCCTTATTGACATGTACTTTTACCGGCCATCAAATTTTATAAGAATGATTTTATCAAATTGAAAATAAGTTTTTGACATGAAATACTCCTATTTAAGAGTATTTACATGTACAAAAGGCAGAAGCTATTATGTTTAGTACGTGACCCTCGAAGCTTAAGTTCGGGGCGTCACAGCTTGGTATCAGAGCAGTTATACTTTTCTGTAGATTTTTTTTAAAAGAAAGTTACTGTCCTTAATCTTCGAGCAAGCTAGCAACTGACTTTCAACCAACGATCAAGGTAAAATTTATTTTTAAATTCATGAGTTTTCTTATGTAACGAACTGTTATATCTATGGCTGGATATGAGAATATTTTTAATCAAGTCATGATTGAAATTATGAAGCCATAAACACTTATATCTAGATATTTATGAGAACCTTGTAGAGTAACATAATCAATGTTTGTCCTAGTTATGGCACGAATGGTAAGAACCCCCACAAGGACAGAAGCTTGTGGTTTTGTGAAGATTGAACCCTCCATCGTTTGAGGGGAGTACGGATCCTTTAGCAGTTGAGGATTGGTTATGAGAATTAGAACGCATCTTTAAATTTATAAGATGTGACGATGCTGAAAGGGTAACATTTTTAGTGTTTATGTTAAAGAAGGGGGCTAGCCATTGGTGGGACATGACTACTAGGTCATTAACACCTGCTGAAGAACAGGCTATAACTTGGGAAAGGTTTAAAGAACTTGTAGAAGAAAAATTCTTCCCGGCAGCTGTGAGAGATCAAAAGGAGATGGAGTTCCTTAGACTTCAGCAGGGGACCATGACCCTCGTAGAATATGAACGCAAATTTGAGGAATTATCAAAGTTTGCTCCACATTTAGTGGATACCGAGGAAAAGCGGGCTAGAAGATTTGAACGTGGGCTTCAACCTTATATTCGTGACATAGTGTCAGTTCTTGAGCTGGGCACTTATCGAGAAATCCTAAAGCGAGCCCAGACTATTTCTTATCAAAGAACTCAAAAAGTTGGAAATTCTTACCAAGTTCAAAATTTCTCAGGTAAGAGGAAGTAGAACTTTGATAGATAGAATACTGGTAAAGGAAAAGGGAATAATGCACCAAAGAAAGGAAGAACGGATATAGCAGGAGTTAGTGGTGAAGGGCGTTGTCCTAAGTGTGATAGACCTCACAAAGGAGAATGTCTATTGGGTAAAAATGTTTGTTTCAAGTGTGGGAAATCAGGACATTTTGTTAAAGAATGTCCCCAGAATCAGACATAGAAGACTGGAGGTGATAAGAAAGGAAAAGCAAGAGTTTTCTCCTTATCCAGGCAAGAAGCTGAACGAGACCCTAATGTCGTCGCAGGTATCATCTCTGTTTCCAATATTCTTGCATTTGTACTTATAGATTCTGGAGCTACACATTCGTTCATTTCTTCTTCTTTTGTTGCGAAGTCTAAAGTGGAATGTGAATTCCTTCCATATACTTTAGAAATATCTCTTCCATCTGGAAAGATACTTGTCGCTAACCAAATAGCTAGAGATCTTAGGATGGAAATTGATGGTAGAGGTATAGCGGTAGATCTAATTCCATTAACGATAAAAGACTTTGATGTTATTCTTGGTATGGACTGGTTGTCTAAAAACTATGCAACTATTTATTGTACTGAGAGAATGGTGGTTTTTCGAAGACCGGCCGAAGAAGAGTTCCGTTTTGTGGGAACTGAGGTAAATACCTCGTCTGGTGTAGTGTCAACAACCCAGGTTGAAAGGATGCTGAGAAAGGAATTAGATCAAAGATTTCTAGTGTCGATGACCGATATTAAACAAGATAAGTTGTCAGTTGAGAATGTTCCAATAGTTCGACACTATAAAGACATTTTTCCAGAAGACCTTCTAGGTGTACCACCAGACAGACAAGTAGAGTTTACCATTGATTTGGTACCAGGAGCAACACCCATTTCAAAGGCTCCATATCGTATGGCACCATTGGAACTACAAGAGCTGAAGGTACAGTTGAAGGAGCTTCTTGATAAGGGTTTCATTAGACCAAGTGTATCACCGTGGGGTGCACCTGTGTTATTTGTGAAAAAGAAGGATGGAACAATGAGGCTGTGCATTGACTATCGAGAATTGAATCGCCTCACTATCAAAAACAAATATCCACTTCCAAGAATAGAAGATTTGTTTGACCAGCTTAAGGGGGCTACAGTATTTTCAAAGATCTATTTAAGATCAGGATATTACCAATTGAAAATTAAGTCAGATGATATCCCTAAGACGGCTTTTAGGACGCGTTATGGTCATTATGAATTTTTGGTGATGCCTTTTAGATTAACTAATGCCCCGGCAGTATTTATGGATCTAATGAACAGAGTATTCCATGAATACTTGGACCAATTTGCTATAGTTTTCATTGATGACATCTTAATCTATTCGAAGAATAAGGAGGAACACGAGAAACATCTCATGATGGTCTTAGAAACTCTAAGAAAAGAGAAGCTTTATGCCAAATTTAAGAAATGTGAATTCTGGTTGGATAAAATACTTTTTCTGGGGCACGTAATCATAGCACGAGGAATTGAAGTAGATCCAATTAAAGTGGAAGCAGTAAATAATTGGGTAAGACCAACCAATGTTAGAGAAATAAGTAGTTTCTTGGGATTGGTTGGTTATTATAGAAGATTTATCGAGGGATTTTCTAAAATGGCAGGACCATTGACCCAATTGACTCGAAAAGGGATAAAATTTCAATGGACGGAGCAATGTGAACAAAGCTTCCAAGAGCTGAAACGAAAATTAGTCACAGCTCCAGTGTTAACAATACCTGACGGACCAGAAGGATTCGTTATATATAGCGATGCTTCAAAACAGGGCATAGGATGTGTTCTGATGCAAAAAGGAAAGGTGATAGCCTACGTTTCCAGACAATTGAAACAATATGAACAAAATTACCCAACCCATGATCTAGAATTGGTTGCGGTAGTTAATGCCCTCAAAATATGGCGTCATTACTTGTATGGAAATAAGTGTGACATTTATACTGATCATAAGAGTTTGAAGTATTTTTTCACCCAAAAGGAATTAAATATGAGGCAGAGGAGATGGCTAGAGCTAGTAAAGGATTATGATTGTACTATCTATTACCATCCTGGTAAAGCTAATGTGGTAGCTGATGCTCTTAGCAGAAAGGCAGCTGGACAATTAGCGGTACAAATCACTATGCAGGACCAGTTGTTAAAGGATTTCGACAACTTACATCTAGAAGTAATTGTTCCTCCAACCCAAACTAGCACCAGAATAGCGGCTCTAACGGTTCGACCAACACTTAGAGATCGAATAAGAGTAGCACAGGATGGTGACCCTTTCCTGCAAAAGATCAAATCCGAAGTTGGTACTAGCAAGCGAAAGGATTTTGAATTAGGTAGTGATGGTGACCCTTTCCTACAAAAGATCAAATCCGAAGTTGGTACTAGCAAGCGAAAGGAAGGTTATGTGTGCCGAAAGATGAGGGACTGAGGAAAGAAATTCTTGAAGAAGCACACTTAACTCCATATACTGCCCATCCAGGAGGTACAAAAATGTATCGTGATCTAAGGAGCATATTTTGGTGGAGAAATATAAAACGATGCATAGGTCTTTTTGTCAGCAGATCCAAGATTTACCTCAAAATTTTGGAAAAGTTTGCAAGAGGCTATGGGAACCAAGTTAAACTTCAGCACAGCTTTCCATCCACAAACTGATGGACAATCGGAGAGGACTATACAGACTTTAGAGGATATGCTACGTGCATGCGTCCTTGATTTAGGGGGCAGTTGGGAAAACTATGTGCCACTGGTAGAGTTCGCTATAATAATAGCTACCAAGCTACGATAAAGATGGCACCTTACGAAGCCCTTTATGGCAGAAGATGTAGAGCTCCCCTTTATTGGGATGAAGTAGGTGAACGAAGAGTTCTAGGACCCGAAATAATTGAAGAAACTAGTCGAGCGGTTGATAAAATAAGAGCTAAAATCAAGGCAGCTCAGGACCGACAAAAGAGTTATGCCGATAAAAGGAGAAAAGATTTGACATTTAATGTTGGTAACAAAGTTTTCATAAAAGTGGCGCCGATGAAGGGAGTTCTGCGTTTTGGGAAGAAAGGAAAACTTCGACCAAGATTCATAGGTCCTTTTGAAATTTTGTAGAAAGTTGGAAATGCAACTTATCGAATTGCTCTACCACCAGATTTGTCAGCGGTTCATGATGTGTTCCACGTGTCAATGCTTCAACAATATGTGTTAGATCCAAGTCATGTGGTTAGTTATCAACCATTGGATATCAAACAAAATATGACATATGAGGAAAAACCAGTAGCAGTATTGGATCGCAAAATCCAGCAATTAAGGACAAAAGAAATTCCGTTAGTAAGAGTTCAATGGAGGAACCATAATGTCGAGGAATCGACTTGGGAAAGAGAAGAAGAAATCAAGACCAAGTATCCAGAACTTTTCAACTAAGTTCAAGGTAATTTCGAGGACGAAATTTTTTTTAAGGGAGGAGGGATGTAATACTCCGAAATTTTATGCTCGTTTAAATTTCCGTAGGATAATGATTTAACTTTCAACATTCTTTTTGGCCATAAGGAAAAGGGGACACCACCTTTGTAGTGGTTAATGCTAGAGGTAGCTAATGAATGCAAGCATGAAATGCTAAATGTTGTGTATACATGAAGTGATTATTAGTTAGTCGAAACTTAAGTCAAGTTTGAATTTGAATGAAGTGGATTATTTTGTTAGGACCTCAATTGACCAAACGATTAAATTATTTTACAATCTACAATTTTTGAATATGTAAGTTGGATACAAGTTTAAATTTGGGATATGCTTTGTTAATAATGAAAGTTAGAGGGGTTAGATTATATTAGTTGAAAAGATGAGAGACTTCCTATGTAAATCTAAGTTTTGTGGCCACTTATTACCCTATAATCAACCCACTTGTCATTTATCATCACCATACACTTAGACAATAGACTAAACATGTGTAGAAGTAAGAAAAAAAAAGAAAAATGGGAGAAAAAGGAGGTGAGGCGGTGGAGTAGAGAAAAAAGAAAAAAAAATATCAAGCCTTTTATCCTTATATATATATATATCCATTGCTATAGAGAAAATTTCTTCACTTTGCAAAACATTTATACACACAAATAGAGAGGAAAAAACCGAAAATAAGAAAGGAAAGGAGAAGGAAGTAAGCCTAGCACTTCCAATTTATATCTCAATCGAAGATCTTCAAGTTTTACGGTAAGATACTTTCTATGCTTAAGGAATATGATCTTCATGGTAATATTTATGCTTAAACTATGCATGAAAAACCATAATATGATTATGGTGGACAAGTCCATAAAGTTAGATATCTATTTATGCCTTAGGACAAGTCCGAAGGGCACCGACAAGCCGGAATGTGCAAGTATGGGTTTGATTGCATTCTTTTGTGTAGTATTATCATGATAAAAATCCAAGCATGGTATCTTACTGAGTATTATTTATACTCATAGTATGTTATGGTAAATTTTCAGATCCATGATCATTGGATCGATGGAAGTTAGTTGGCAAAATCGATGATGGATTAAGGACAAAGATGTTTGTACCGAAAGTTTTCTTTTGTATGTTTTGTTCGATGACTGTTTTTCCATATGTTTTTCTTATGGTATTATGTAAAAATATGTACATGACATGATGTAATATGGTATTAATAGTAAATTTTGTAATTATATCTTTCATGTTATGTTAAGAGACATTTTTGTAGTTTATTTTCCTTGCAAGAGACAAAAGGTAGAAACGGGACAGTTTCTGTAGTCAATTTCAAAACGATGTTTCTAACTCTATAAACGTCAATTTGAGACTCTAAAAATATGTCTGTTTTCCTCTTTGAGTTTTCTAGATATGGACGCAGGAATCACTCAATTTGGATATCTATGGCCTGAGTTATCAAGGTTTAAACATCAATGGGTCAATCTGGATTTTCTGTGCAACATTTCACTGTTTTCAGTAAAACGTCCATATCTTATGATCTGGAAAATTCTCATATTTTAACCTAGAAAACTACTTGAAATTATCTTTCTAATTCCGCAAATTTCATAGAAAACGGAGTTGGGATGAATTTTATAAAAATTGTCAAACTTGCTGCCCAAACTAATCTTGACAGTGCCGAGGTCGTGTATGTAAAGCATAATTCCTTGTTGACATGTACTTTTACCGGCTATCAAATTTTATAAGAATGATTTTATCAAATTGAAAATAAGTTTTTGACATGAAATACTCCTATTTGAGAGTATTTACATGTACAAAAGGTAGAAGCTATTATGTTTAGTACGTGACCCTCGAAGCTTAAGTTCGGGGCGTCACAATATGAACTTCATTTTCGATAGAAATGTAAAATTGAAAAAGTAAAATTATTTTTGAACTGCTCCACTCACTGAGTTATCAACTCATATATTTTCTCACGATTTTTCCTACAGGTGGAAATTGATCATTTTTAGCTGGAAGAGCCTAATGATTTCTGAATAAGAGCCACATGATATGTTGAGTGTTATAATTCATATTGATGAAGCACGAAATAAATGTTTTGGGCCCATTGCATTATGTTTTATATAAGCATTTGATTTTGTTGCATTTTTTGAAATAACTCATAGTCAGCCTTGGTGATAGATTTGATATCTAGTCAGTATCTATCATTGGCGCACGTCACGTTTCGGGTCCACTAGGGTGGTTCGGGACGGGTCGTGTCAAAGTGGTATCAGAGCATGGTTTTGAAAATTTTTATGGCTCATGCATGTTCAATGGATATGATCATGTCGTGGTGGCAGAAATCACAAGCTCTCTAGCTCATTCATATGGAACCAAAAATGATAGAAATATATTTTTAACAGATCCAGGAAAAACTAGTATGTAAGTATGGTAGTTGTAATGATATTATGGTTGGAAATGTTATTAGTTGTTGGGTTGGAACTATGTGTGTATTAACCTAGTAAGATTTGAACAGATTTCGCTGAGCATTCGAAGTTATAGATTTTATAATCAGCGTGGAATTTTAATTATTTTGGAGCCAAATGTTCATTAGTGTTATCAAAATTTTGTGGTGATTTGTGGCCACTTATATGGGATGATAATAGAAATCATAATGGTGTAAATTTATGCTTTATGATAAAAGATTGTGGAAGACAAAATGATGATTTATGGATTGATAGATAACAATTCGTTATCGTGTATTTTAGGCATCGAGAAAATTAACAGTAATTCCAATTATTTGGATTATTTATGAGTTGTTTGATTATAAGGAATGTGAGAATAATAGGGTTGAACTTCAAAATGATTACCTATTATGGGGTGATTTGTTGCTTAAGAAATATAATTAAATGGATATGTGTATTTAGGTATGTTTATGTGAATCAAGAAGTAAAAAGGTGAGTAGAGAATGATAGAGTTGGAATTTATTTAGATTAGAAAATTAGCATATGAAATTTTGGTGGTATATTGAGGTGTGAAAGGTTCACATGATAAATATGAAGGTTATTATTTTGTGGTCTTAAGAAAAATTGATGTAATTAAAAGTTAGAAGGCATATGGTATAGCCATAAGAATGTGATGAGGTTATATGATTACAACATAATATGGTGAGTATGTAAATGAACGTAATGGTTGTCCAGTAGCAAAATAATTGATGAATGATTTGGTTATTAAGTTAATTAATTTCGTTAAGGACATTCGTTGGATTATTGTGTTATATTCTATACAATTTGGAAGCTTTGAGTTAAATTTTGAAGTTAAGATGAATTTATTGAAATTTTAGTGACGTAATTGTTGGGCTATTTTCAATTGTATGGATCATGAACCAAGTATTCCATTTTTATCAAAGTATATTGGTTAAGGAATATAAGTAGGATATGTTGGATATGTCTAAAGTCTAAGATGATCATAAAATATAGATTTTACTCATTGTGAAACAGTATCTTCAGGTTACATTTTCTCAATTAAAGGTCTTTATGCGATATAGAAGAATGATTATGCATTGATGATATCAACGACCCATTTATGGAATAAGATTAAAGAATTATCATGGATTAATTGTTATAATTGTCTCTTCATAGAAAGAAAGAGCACCAAAATTGTGTGGATTTAAGGATATAAAAAGTGTTGCCATCATATTAAATTTTAAGGAAATATTTGCTCTTATATCTAAAGATGATAACTGATTGATTCACGATAATGATTTATGTTAAGGTTTACAAAATATTCTGAAGTAAACTTATAAATTATAGATGATACTGTAGATTGTTAAAGAGACATGATTAAAACATAATTTGGAGTTGATTTTATTGGGTTTATGCCATCACATTGCGAGAAATATCAATACTTATCAATCATTAAAGTTTTAAGGTATATTTTGTTAGAAATGGTGGAAATGGAAATTGTGTATATATTATTATTGAGTGATATATAATTAAAGGAAAGGAACGTCATATTGAACTATCTCAATTGTTTTGTTGATGATAACTAGAATTTTAAAAAATCATGAACAATTGAATTTTTGGAGATATTGTCAATTTAGAATGGAGGCAGATACCCTCAAATATTTTTGTTTGGGGATTCCAAATACACGGAATGGAGGCAAAATAGTATTTAAATCATTGTTGATATATTAATTAAGGTTACGAGATTATTTTTAAATGATATAGACAGTTCATATGATAGACTTATAAAATTATATATAGACAATATTTTTAATTACACGGTGGAATTGGAGTATTTATCTTTGATTAGTTGTAAGAAGTTATATAATTGAATTACATTGTGCATATTCTTTTGATAGAATGTCAGACACTATGAAGACAAGTTCAAAAGAGAGGCTATCAACTATGGTTGGTTAATTAAAGGAGACTTGGATAATTATTTATTTTCATGGAATTGACATATAAAAACTAGACACAAGTGACGATAATTGAGGTTATATATAAGATTGAGATATTCCAAGGACGTATGACGAAATAGGTGAAAGATTGTTGTTTGATCTTAATATGTAACCATTGTTATAGAAAAAGAATGTGATTAGAGAATAGTTTAAATTAGGATGTAAGGTGAAGATTTGGAAAATATGAAAAGTAGTATCTTGAACCTCAATTTGAAAATAAATAAATAAAATAATAATAATAATTGAGTTTTTCTAAGATTTGGAAAAAGGAAAAGATGAGAATACCATATATTGGTTCTTTGAAAGTTTTTAAAACTATGATGGGAATGATTAAATTTTGGGACTAAAGGTTCATTGGAGAAATCATTCAATAGAAGAGGTACTATGGAAAGTGAAGAGCAGATGTGTTCTTAAAATTCGCAGCTTTTTTTTGTACTTAATTAATTGAATTTCGAGAACGAAATTCTTTTAAGGGGGTGAGTTTTGTAATACCTTAATTTAGTAAAAAAAAAATAAAATTGAAAAGTCAAATATGTCATACTATTATATAAAAAAAATCAAAAAAATAAAAATAAATGATTGAGGCGGTGGAGGATTGGATTGATATATGATTGAGGCGGTGGAGGATTTGGATTGATATCCAATCCAAATCCTTTACAAAACAAATACAAATCCATTACCACATTAAAACATATACATACAGTGAAAAACAAAAACGTGCAGGGAGAGAGAAAGAGAAAAAGAGAGAGAAAAGAGAGAAAAAAAAAAGGGAAGAAGAAGAAAAAAAAATAGAATTTTTTTGCCAACGTGTTAGGAATTAAGTGGTCTACATTATTAGGCTTGAATTCATCAATTTTGAAAGGTAAGTAAAAAGTTACATATTGTCAAGTTATGTTTGATTTAATAGTTGTTAGATTATTAGATTAAATTCAATTTTATTGAAGGGGTTAAATATAATAAACTATGAAATTGAGTAAGATGAAAGAAAAACTAGTTTTAGTGATTAAAGAGATTATAGAAATCGCTCAAACGTGAAATAATTAAGTTTGGGTATCTCCTATTTAATTATTGAAATTATTTAAATAATCAATTGTTTATTTAAAAATTATATCGTATTTCAGGCGACGATACTGACATCAGAACAGCTTACCAATCAGGTTGATTTTACGAATATAGTACTGTGAGTGGAAAAATATAAATATTTATAAATTAAGTTTATTGTTAAAGTATGTCCAATTATATGCAATTATGTGTTCGAATCACATGGTTATTATGAAAATATCTTTTATTATGATACATGTGAAATTTCAAGGATTATTTATTGTACGTTGTGATTTGGTATATGAGACATGTGATATTGAGATTTGTTTGGTCTGTGGGACGTGATATTCAGATCAACCAGAAAAGTACCCATGATTATGTACTTCTTCTAGTTCACAAGGGGGCCTTGGCCGTGTTCTATCCTACATGGAGGGTCTTGACCGGACATTGGTCTTAATTGTGTACATATATTTCGTAGAGGAACCTTGGCCGTGTTCTAGAATTGATTATGAGAAGTTTTTGAGACCGGCTTTCGCTTACGGAAGGGGCCAAAGGCCCGTGGCGAAAGTTCTTAGCCCGAGAGGCGGGTTGTATATTTCAGCCAGAGGGTATATTTTTTGTAGATTTTTCAACACGTTTAATGTGATGTGATTATAGCATGATTATCAGCTGATATTATATTATGATTTTGAGATGATATTTTACAACCTTACGTGAATATTTCACTTTTAGTTATAATTACATGATGTTATCTTATGAATTATGAAATGATATGAACTTCATTTTCGATAGAAATGTAAAATTGAAAAAGTATAATTATTTTTGAACTGCTCCACTCACTGAGTTATCAATTCATATATTTTTTCACGATTTTTCCTACAGGTGGAAATTGATCATTTTTAACTGGAAGAGCCTAATGATTTCTGAATAAGAGCCACACGATATGTTGAGTGTTATAATTCATATTGATGAAGCACGAAGTAAATGTTTTGGGCCCATTGCATTATGTTTTATATAAGCATTTGATTTTGTTTCATTTTTTGAAATAACTCATAGTCAGCTTTGGTGATAGATTTGACATCTAGTCAGCATCTATCATTGGCGCACGTTACGTTTCGGGTCCACTAAAGTGATTCGGGACGGGTCGTGTCAACAACACCGTAAGGGTTCAACTGAGCATGCAATGCATTCTTTTGTCGCTTCAATAATGTGGAGTATGTGAACAAAGTGTCTTATAGGTGTTCGCTAAAATTATACAACGCAAGTGCACGGATCACGTTCAAGTAATAAAGTAAATCTTTTGAGTCCGGATTGTTGATTTCCCAAGGAATGTATACTTTTGATTACACAGTGTTAATTAATTTAATTCTAACAATAAAAATAAACACACAATAAAATTATGGTTTTGGAAAAGAACAAAAAATTTACCAAATGAGAAGATATTTTTAATCTTGGGAATTTCGAAAGACAACGTGGTTGGGGTTCATGGTTTCATTCAACCGTCGACTAATTAATTTCTCCACAGGCCAATTAGTAAATTACTCATTTACGATGCTAGATCCGATCTTCCAATTTTAGTTAATTACCTTTCTCGAGTGAAATTAACCATAATTGATTGGTTTAGCCTACTATATCTCTATATCGATTAAAATCAAACAACTGCATTAAATCTTTGTGAAAATAACTCAATGGATCACTTAGGGATAGAGATATATTTTTATCTCCAACACAAACCTAAGGTTTCTACTATTTGATTTAAAATATACAATCTTCTCTCGAATGATGTAAAAATCACTAAACATAATCATTTATTGGTCACATAAATAAAAATGCAATAATAATAGTAAAAACATATGAAACAAATAACTTATTATTAAAGAGCAAATTAATTAAGAACTAGATTAAACTAATACTATAAGTCCCAGCACAAGAAATTAGCTCATTTTATATAAATGATAAAAAGGAGAGTATTTTACACAATATATTACAAACATGACAAAATGCTTAAAAAAATACAAAGTTATAGATACAACCCTTTTTTGAAGCTTGACTTTGATTTTCTCAAATATTTCTCCATCTCCTTGAATGATTCTTCTTTGTGCTCTATGATTTGCTCTCAAAAATATCAGGTAAAAGAGAAGAAAAAGAAGAGAAAAATGAAGAAAAGAAAAAGAAAGGAAAAAGAAAGAAAATTAAAAAAAAAAGAAAAAAGAAAGAAAGAGAAACCAGGAAAAAGTATCCCACCTTTTCTCTCTATGCTAGGGCTTTAAGATGGTTGAAGAATGGGGAAAAAATGATTCAGTTTACCTTTTAAATAGGCCAAAAATTGTGTTTGGTTAATTGCAAAATGGTCTCCAACAAAAAAAGGTAGCTAGGAGGACTTTGGCTTGTGGCGGTGGCACCACGGCGCCACTTTCCCGTTTCCCGCTTTTTTGCAGCTCCAGTCCTCCAGTATTTGCACACCTAATCTCATAACTTTAATCTTGTACAATTTGGTCCATAGATTTTTACTTTTATATCAATTATACCCTCCAAAAATTGCAACACCAAGTCCTTGAACTTTCGACAGTTATTCATTTCGATCCCCAACTTTACAATTTTGTATGCTTTTGGTCCCTTTTCACTCCTTTCTGCCCTGTTCTCTTTCCTTGGGTGATTTTAAGCCTACAAAAGCAAATGTTACCTAATTGTGAGTATATTTCATTCATCTAATCAATTATAAGCATATTTTAGGTATTAAATAAGTGTGCAAAACACACTTATCAAATACTCCAAAACTCGAATTCTTGCTCGGCCAGAGCAAGATCATCTACAACACAATCAATCATACGTGATAATGATCAACACATTAGATAGCTCGCCAAAAATATCAAAGAGTGTAAAATTGTATAATCAATTCACAAATATGTTCCAAATAATACTAGCAAAAATTAATTTAAGCTCATCCAATGTTCGATTAGTGTGTGTAGTTACTTTCAATTATTATCTAATTTAGGAAAAAGTCGTCAAGATGGAAAAATTTTCAAATTGGCTTCAACCCGACCCTTTATAGTTAGATATTTCCTTTCTGACTCACTCATGATTCACATTTCTCAAATAGATCTAATTCTTCTTTTTCCCGATGTGTAAATTAAGAGGTTGCTTTCCAATCACTCTTTTCTTTCCCGTTTTAGTTTGATTGGGTCTAACCGACAATCTGAATATCTAGTCATTTGATGATTCTCCACTATTGCGTGCTTCCACATTCAAACGTATACTAAGTAATTTAAACCCGTTAATTATCTAAGCTCAGATATCAAATACAATTGCACAAATAACAATTTTTTTCCTTCTCTCTCTCTCTCTCTCTTTTTTGGTTCCTTTTTTAGCCAAATCCTATATTTTACCTCACTCCCTTAAATTTTCTTCTTGACCTTTATTTTCAATAACTCCCCGGTTGTTTAGGCCAAGGGGTACCAGGTTTCAAGATACCCTTACGAACTTAATAATTCGAGTAAAAAAGGCTACAAAGTGAGGCCTATGATTCAACAAGTGAAATAAAGTTTTTTTTTTTAATTTTTGTTTTTGTTTTAAACACAGCATAAATGGGGCTTAGATCCCTAGCATAGTCATTACCTAGGTTATACTTGGCAAAGACACTCAACACTAAAATTTTCAACATACATAGAATCAACACAATTCTATATAATATCCTTAACTGGCTCGATTACCCCCAAACTTATCTCATAATGTGGTAAAGTGAAAGAGAAAATAATATGGGTTGATATAAATCTTCAAGCAGCTCACAACCTAGTTCAACCAATTCAAAAATCTCTCCATCAATCAACAATTTTTCACATCTAGATAACAATTAATCATGACTATTGTGCTTAAAGTAACTCAAAATCTTACAATGGATAAGTAATTGAAAAAAATCAGGCACAAATAGCAAATTTGGTCGTGCATAGCTTATGAATCAATAACAATTCCAAACATCAAACCATCCTAAGCCAACAAGACTATCGAACATGTCAACACAACATCACCAATTTATGCACAATCACCCAAACTTAAATCATACATTGTCCTCAATGTGTAAAGAACAAGGTAAAAGAGAAGAGGAGGGGTTAACGAGACTTCTCTGGTTATATATTTGTGAAGAGGTACCAATGCTTGAATTGGACTTGGGATGCTCTTGACGAACTTGGGCAAGTGACCTTCTTGTACACCAATTTACTCCCAAACTTGTTAGGAACTATAGATATATGGGACTTCAAAAAGTACCTAAAAAATGATAGCTAATAAAAAAAAATATTAGAATGCATAAAAGTAAATAAAAAGCTTAAAAGTTAAATGTCAGTTTGCCTCCCAACAAGCACTTTTTTACAGTCTTTAACTCGACTTTGGCCTTTGAATCATGGGAACTTAAAGAAGACTTTGGATGCCTTGCCCATTTTTCTTCTTTTGGCTTTGCTCAACTCTTCATCCGATCTCCAAAACTCAACACTGCCCATTTTCATATAATATGACTTTCCTAATCAATCCAATTCAAATTCAACTATGAAGATTTCTATTTCCTCATCGGGCTTAATCACAAAATCAATATCTTAGCAATCAACCAAGTCAAAAGCATGTAAGTCGATTTTCTCCTCATTGATTGCCACATCTTCGTTTAGCTCCGTTGTGATTTATTTTTCATTCTCTTCAAACTCTTCTTTAATGGTTGATATTTCATCGGATTGAATGACTGGTTCGCCATCAAACTCTACGAGCAATGGTCAGTCTTTTCTATTAACCCCATTGAGTGGATTATACCCCCACTTTTGAAATCCATCCCAATATTAGTAATCTTCCACAAGCATGTTTTCTTCATCCAACTTGGCAAGTTCATTGTAATACTTTACAAGTACCATCTCGTTAAAAAATGGAGGACCATCTCTTGAAAGGTTGATGTTATCGTCCCAATCATCAGGTACATGATCTCCCGCGAGCATTTTACTATTATCGAAATTGTCCAGTGCTTGTTTTCAATATTGTCTAAACCAAAGAAGTTTCAACATTGAGGTATCGGTGCATGAAAATAAACATTGCCCTGTACAATTCATCGTTTGACAGTTTGACAAACTTCACATTTGGACCTCCAAGCATAAATCCATAGTCATTGTAGAGATTAGACATTGCAAAAAACCATTTTCACTTTACCAAGATCATACTAATGCAAATATAGCTGAAAAGTACAAGGAGAGAATTAACAACACGAGATAGATTGAAAATATGAGGGTTAGCCAAAGTATACAAAAATAAAATAAAAATAAAAACAATTAAAAGCAAATAAAAGAAATTGTTAAAATTAAAATTGACTAAAGTGGTAATCAAAGTAAAATATTCTCCGATAATGGCACTAAATTCTTGTTCGTTAAAGTTATACACCGCAAGTGCACGGGTCGCTTTCGAATAATGAAGTGGACTGTTTGAGTCCAGGTTGTTAATCCCTTGAGCAATGTACACTTTTGATTACACAACCTTAATTAATTTAATTCTAACAATAAAAGTAAACACACAATAAAATTATGATTGTGGAAAAGAACAAAAAATCTACCAAATAAGAAAATAATTTTAATCTTGGGAATTTCGGAAGATAACATGGTTGAGATTTATGGTTTCATTTAACCGTTGTCTAATTAATTTCTCCACAAACCAATTGACAAATTACTAATTTACGATATTAGACTCGATCATCCAATTTTAGTCAATTACCTCTCTTGAGTAAAATTAACGATATTTGATTGGTTTAATCTACTATATCTTTATGTCGATTAAAACCAAACAACCACATTAAATCTTTGTAAAAATAGCTCAATGGATCACGTAGGGATAGGGGTATATCTCTATCCCCTACACAAACTTAAAATTTCTACTATTTGGTCTAAAATGCACAATATTCTCTCAATGATGTACAAATCACTAAATATAATCATTCATTGACCACATAAATGAAAATGCAATATTAACAATAGTAGAAACACGTGAAACAAATAACTTAATATTAAAGGGCAAATATCAAAATTAATTAAGAACTAGGTTAAACTAATATCATAAGTCCCAACACAAGAAACTACCCCATTTTATATAAATGATAAAAAAAGGAGAGTATTTTATACAATACATTGCAAACATGGAAAAATAATTGAGAAAATATAAAGTTATAGATACAATCCTTTTTTGAAGCTTGATTTTGATTTAACCAAATATTTTTCTACCTCCTTGAATGGTTCTCCTTTGTGCTCTATGATTTGCTCTCAAAAATACCAAGGAAAAGAGAAAAAAAAGAAGAGAAAAATGAAGAAAAGAAAAAGAAAGAACAAAAAAAGAAAAAGAAAAGAAAAGAGAGAAACCAGGAAGAAGCAACTCCTCTTTAGCTTCCAGCTTTGCCAAGGGATAAACTTTCAGTGTTGCCCACGGATAACCTTTCACCAGGGTTTTAAAATGGGGAAAAATTGCTCAATTTGCCTTTTAAATAGCCCAAAAACTGTGTTGGTTAATTGCAAAATGGTCTCAAACAAAAAAGGTAGCCAAGTGGACCCCAGCTCATGGTTGTGGCGCCACGACGCCTTATAAGTAGCGCTACAGTGCTGTAATGGATACAGCGCCGTGGTGCCACTTTCCTATTTCCCTTTTTTCCAGCTCCAATCCTCTTATAATTGCATGCCAACTTTCCCAACTTTGATCTTGTACAATTTGGTTCTTAGATTTTGACTTTTATATCAAATACGCATTCCAAAAATTGAAATCCCAGGTCCTTAAACTTTTGATACTTATACATTTTGGTCCCCAACTTCACAATTTTGTACGCTTTTGGTCCATTTTCACTCCCTTTTGCCTTGTTCTCTTTCATTTGGTGATTTTTAGTCTACATAAGTGTGCAAAACACACTTATCAATTGGCAATGCCACTAGGTGGTAATACAACATTTTTTTATGTACAGAGACTAGACTAGGGCTGGACATGGTTCAATTCGGTTCAGTTCTGACAAGAACCGAATCGGACTCGAAATTTTTGGATATTTAGTAAGTAGAACCGTCGGATTCAAATTTAATTATGAAACCGTTTGGGTTCAGTTCTATTCGATTCGGTTCGATTCCATTTGGTTCCCAGGTTCCGTATTGTAATTAAATTTTTAATATTTACAAAGTTACATTAATTCAACTAATCTTATGTGTCTTTTGCGTTTCTCTTTCCTGAGTTCTTTGTAGATTTGATTGTTAAAATCACAGAAATAAGAAGATAGCGAGCTCACAATAATTAAGAGAGGCGTTATCGAGTTTCAATTCAATTTTTTCAAAACAGTAAGAACGGAACTACGGTAGAGTAATATATTTGGATAAAATTTAGATCAATTTGATTAAGTTGGCCTTGAATTAAAAATTAGATATAGGAAAATTATATTTTGAATTTGAGCTAACTTAACTAGTTAGCAAATTTATTTAGAAAAATAAAATAATTTGACTTATTTAAAATAAATTAATTAAAAAATGAGGGAGATTCGATTCTTGATCTAGAACAAAGAATCGAATCGAACCCATCGTTTCTCGATTTTGAATATCCGTTCAGGTATTTAACTTAAGAAGAATCACTCGATTTGATTCGGAAGTTTTGTCTAGCCCTAGACTGGACATTGTGGATGAACTCTACTTTAATCAAAATCCACATGGAAATCTGAGACAACATTGCCACCAAGGTACCTACGGTACCCTTATTTCTATATGGTTAAAGTAGTGTTGGAAGCATATTGCTTTTGAATTTTTTTCTAGTCTTTAAATAATATGACATTTGTTGATCCATTCCTTTCTTACTTAGTTTATCTGTTAGTAGACGCTGATAATATTACCCTTATTTTGGAAATGTAATTTTGTTGGAAGTCTATGATACAAGGTTGGACTTCCGAGAAGTTTTTATTCCTTTAGATCTTTACATATTGTTCTTGGATTGCTTAAGTGATATTGATTTATTCTTCATACTAATTTTTTCTAGTTTCTTGATTTTGGGTGGTGTTAGAGGTTTGATATTGAAGAGGATGATGTGTCACAGTTGAATCTTTTCCAACAAAAATATATTTAGATCGCTAACCGCGTTATACCATCACCGTTTCCTCAAGAGGACAGAAACATAAAGAACAACGTTATACAATCACAGTTGAACTATTAGCACTATTATTTATCATGAATGAGATATAAAACCAATAACAAGATAGAGAAGAGAAAGAAAAAAATATATTTAAAATGAGATAGAGCTAATACACGGTGTCCCTATTAGTTAGATTGTTTCATAGCTAATTTGTGAATCATTCGAACTTTGATAAAAATAAGACAACAGTATTAATAGTTGTTCCTATGTTATTGTTGGGATTTGATACCCAATAAATCTCGAATTATGATGTTATTCATTGAAATTTTCAGTCAACATTGATAACTGAATTAAATATCGACACCTTATTGAAATGACCTGACCTGAAAATTATTTGGGGCGATTAGAATTCACTGAACTTAATTAGAGTTTCTCATGGCCCATTCCATTTACTTCTTGGAGGCTCATATAGTTTTGGTCCATTATTGTGTGTGTGTGTGTATATGTGTATCTGTATCTGTATATGTATATGTATATGTATGTATGTATGTATGTATCCTTAAGTTGTAACTGTGGCTGTTGCTTTGTGCTAACCCTCATCACCTTCATCTCTCATTTATCGCCTTTGTGGCTGCAATAAAACACCACTTTCTTGTGTCCTTTGTGTGTATAAACTAGAGCAACCGAAGTGTGGGAGAATAGTTTAGGTTTAGGTCATGATTTGAGGTATTTGACAAGGTTGTGACTAGTAGACTGAGCCCAAAAATATAGCTTGGTGGCCATCCTTCCGCAACAATTGGTATTACATTGGTGGTGGATTTTCGGCCAAAAATAGGCAATAAACCCACAGATTCGAGCAGAAATAGGAAAAAAAAATTGTCCAATTTTGTAGAAAAATCTGACCCACAATCTTGATTTTCTGCCAATCTAGATGCCTTTTGGTGAATGGAGATAGAATTCTTAATCTACAAGTGGAAAAAGTGTAGGGTGCCCAGTGCATCGAGGTGAGATCGTCAATAGTGATGATGTGTGGGGTTTCTAACAGTTGGGGTATGGAGGCGTATCCGAAATCGTCTATGGAAGTTGTCTTCGAGCAATTTGGTCCTTATTGTTTTAACGTTTTGGTGTTGTTAATTTTTGTTTCAAGTTATACAGTGAAATCTAGACAATTTTGCCCTTTGTACGTTTGGGATTCAATTTTGGTTTATAAGTTGACACAGTTGTTGGAGACTTTAGGGTAAATAGTGTTGGCCCTAAAGAGGTAAATTTGCATATCTCATTATTTACAAACTTGGATTGGTCCGCTCTGGTATGTTGGCTTATCCCATTTATATTTTAGAATTAGGGATTCATCGTGTGGGGTGACATTATGATTGAGGTTACTATGAAAGGATTTCATTGCTTGGGCTAGACTTTAGGAATTATTTGCCCTAAATTGTTACTTATTTGAAATGTTGGATTTAATTACAAATTGATTATTGATTCTATGTTTTAATTATCATTAAGTCCCATTGTGTGAGACTGGGTTGTGTGAGAAATTGATTTTGTTGACATACTTTCGTGTTGCATTGATCAGTCTATTATAACATCGGGACTTGACCCATTTGACCATTCTTTCGATACCTAGATCTCGAATCTTACGAAATATTGGGAATTTAGAGTGGCGCATATCGTGGCCTTATAATTATTTTGCGTTATCTAATTCTGCATTTTGGTGGTTCTATTTTCGAAAATGACTTCACATTTTAAAATGGAAATTTTAGATAGAAAATGAGACTTTTCAATTTGACAACAAAAGATGAGGGAAGTTTTGGTTCAACCAAAGCTTTCAAAAGCCATCAATGGTAATTTTTCTAAAAATTTGTTAAAAGAGCAAAAAGAACAATCTGACGGACTTGTTTACATTTCAATTATTTTAAACCTGTCAAATCCTTTTTGAGAAAAAGTTAGTAAATTTGATACTACAGAAGAACTTTGAAAAAAGTTGGAAATCTTATATTTGTTTAAATCAACTCCTAATATGTTGTATTTGCTTAAAAGAATTTTTCAAATTTAAAATGGATAATTCAAATGATCTTGATGACGACTTGAATGTTTTTGACAAACTTGTTCGATATATTGTTAACTGTGATGAGAATGTATCTGAAACATATAAGGGCATTATTTTGCTGAATTCTATGTCAAACTCATATAGGGAGGTTAACGATTAAGTTTGGTAGAGACACTTTAACACATGAGATTGCCATAGATTCACTTAAAAATAAGGGGATGGAGATTAAAGCTGAAAAAGAAGACAATAAGAATTGTGTGATATATATGATGAGGAATAGAATGAAGTTAAACAAATGAGTCTGGGTAAGGCTCAAGATGCAAGTGACTCAAGTGATGAGAGTGTTAAAAAGAAGGGCAACAGTTGGGACAAGTCCAATGGTAGACGATGTTATAATAATGGGAAGGCTATACACTTTATTAAAATTGTCCTAAGATGAAGGATAAGCATAAGGGTAAGATGAGAAGTGATGCAAATGTGGCTATAGGGTCGAGTGCTGATCGTAGTGAGGTTTATTGAGAGTAAACTTGGTTACTGCAAGTGCATTCGTGTGTAATCCTTTCTGCATGTGTGTGATTGCTTAATTTTGTTGCTTGGTTATATGTTGCATTTCAATATGTTTAAATGTGCATTTTCATAATTTTGAGAGCATTTTGATTATTTGGTATAATTGTTTGCATGTATAGTATGTCAGGATGCATTATCAGTAAGTGTGATGCGTACCTATCGGTAGTAGATGCCTAAGGGCACGTTGATGATATGCACGGAAAATGTGGAGTGTGACATTTGGATCACGAGTGAAGATGTGATTAAGGATTTAGAATTTTTATTCGTAAAAACTTTGTGTAGGTGGAGTGCGAGAGTGACACTTTTATTACTTTTGTTAGGTAGAGACACATTATCCACTTAGATTGAGAGAAGTTAGACAGAAATAGCGGATTATCCCGTGTACTTAGAATCTATTAGGGCTTACCAATTAGACATGCCTTGTTAGTAACCAATCTAGGGAGCGTGATGGGCGATAAGAGGAGATATGAATTTCAGGTTCAAAGCACAAGGTAAGGTTTGTGGTCCCAATTTTTTTAGTTACCTTGATGATACAAATATTAACTTCGTGTTTTGATTGCTTGAAGGTTGTTTGGGTATCAAGCTGGAGTTTTGTTTGGTTTTGATACCCAATAAATCACAAGATATGATGTTACTCGTTGGAATTTTAAGTCGACATTGATGATTGAATTAAATATCGATACCCCAATAAAACGACTTGACCCAAAAACTATTGGGGCCATTGGAAGCAACAAAATTTAGCCCTTGTTTGAGCCCCATTTCGAGGAAAAAAATGCATATTTGAATAGTGTATTGATGGAAAGTGTGTGGTTGAAAAATAAAGAAAAATTTTGGATTTACTTTTAATATTATTTTATTGAAAAATGCTTGATTGAAATGATGACAAAATACTATTTAAGAATGCATTCTTTTTAAAGAATGAGACTCAAACAAAGACTTAATTAGAGTTGCTCGTGGCCCATTTTGTTTACTTTCTACAAGCTCATATAAGTTTGGCCAATTTTCTATGGGAAAATTTCATAACTAAGAAATTAATTATGGCACATTTCAAAAATAAGAAAACAAGTTTCAAATTTCTAAAATCAGATTTTTATTAAAAATTATTTATAATTTAATTAGTTAATTAATTATTTTATTAATTAAATATATTTAGGTCACAGATCTATACAATTTGGTCACAAATTAACAATATAATTAGTTACTTATTATTTTTTGGTCACAAATCAAAAATTTTATGTCACAAATTTTTTTACGATCACATTTCAAAAATTTTGTAAGTCACAGTTTGTTTATTGGTCACAAATCCAAAAATAATTAGTCACGGATTAATTTTTAGTCACGACTTATCATATTATTGGTCACAACTTATTTTTCGATCACAAATTAAAAATTTTATAAATCACATATTATTTTTCGATTACAAATCAAAAATTTTATAGGTCACAAATTAATTTTTTGGTCACAACTCAATAAATTATAAGTCACAAACACAAATTTTATAGGTCACATATTATTTTTCGATCACGAATCAAAAGTTTTATAGGTCACAGATTAATTTTTCGGTCAAAACTCAATAAATTATAAGTCACAAACACAAATATTGTAGGTCACATATTATTTTTCGATCAGGAATCAAAAGTTTTATAGGTCACAGATTAATTTTTCGGTCACAACTCAATAAATTATAAGTCACAAACACAAATTTTATAAGTCACATATTATTTTTCGATCACGAATCAAAAGTTTTATAGGTCACAGATTAATTTTTCGGTCACAACTCAATAAATTATAAGTCACAAACACAAATTTTATAAGTCACATATTATTTTTCGATCACGAATCAAAAATTTTATAGGTCACAGATTAAATTTTCGGTCACAACTCAATAAATTATATGTCACAAACACAAATTTTATAGGTTACATATTATTTTTCGATCACGAATAAAAATTTTTATAGGTCACAGATTAAATTTTCGGTCACAACTCAATAAATTATAAGTCACAAACAAAATTTTTAGGTCACGTATTATTTGTTTATTACAAATTAACCAATTATTGGCCACAGTCAACTTATTAGTTGATCACAACACATGTGACCACCGCACAACGGCCATAAAACCACCATCAACAGCCACCACCATCGACATCACCGCCACTGTAACACCAAACCGCAACGACCATCGCCATGACCACCACAACCACCTCCGTGACCAATTGTGACTCCCAAATTGTGAGTGACAATTGGGAGTCACAAACACGATTTTCAGGTCACGAGCTCAATTATTTGTCACAAAATCAACCAAACCGCCACGATTATCACAACCACCGCAATCCACCACAACTACCACCGTTACCACAACCAAGTCAAGCAATTTATTGGCCACGGACACTATCGATCCACTTGACCAACGCCAACATTGCTGCCACCAACACCATGCTCCATCGCCTGCACTGCATCCAACAACCAAAAAAAAAAAAAAAAAACACCACCACGATCTGTACCATCAAATCACCAGATTCGCCAACCACCACCAAAGCATCAGATCTGCCATCACAAAGCCACCCACCATCTCACCACAACCGGTCAGCAGCCAATACCACTGCACAATAGCACACCCAACCACCGCCCTCTCACACCACCGCAACGCGCACCACTATCTCTCTCACACCCTACGGCGCAACACCAGTTCAATACTGCCACCACCACACAGCTCACGACACTACACAATCACAGTACACACAGCACCACGTCACATCGTCTCTCACGTCTAGATACACGTCGCGACAGCGGTGTGGCTTCATTCCGGCGCCGATGCTCTAAGGTTGAGAGGTTCTTGGTGAGATGGTGAATAGAATCGTTGATAGGTGAGGTGGCGAAGTGAGGGTTTGATAGGTGAGGCGGCGAGGTGAGGGTTTGATGGTTTACAGAGAGAGAGAGAGTCGGCGAGGTGAGGGTTTAGAGAGAGAGAGAGAGTAAGGTCGAAAATGAATAAATTTGGGTTTGAAATTATTATTTATTAGATTAATTTTTAAATATATTAATTAATTAAAAAAATTTCTAATTTGTGAAATATTAAACATGGCATCTTATTTATGAAATGGGGATTTTTAATCTATTAGAATGTGTAATTTCCACATTTTCTATCATATTTACTTGGCCCATTTGTTGCCTTGGTTTTGGCCCACTTATTCACTTAACCTGTATGTATTATGGCTGCCTCCTTATCACTTCGACCGTATCTTTCTATCTTGCCTTAAGTTGTGACTACGACTGTTGCTTTGTGCTCTCTTTGACATCTTTCATCTCTCGTTTCTCGCCTTTGTGGTTGCAACGAGCACCCCTTTCTTGTGTCCTTTGTAGGTACAAACTAGAACAACCAAAGTGTGGGAGAATAGTTAGGTTTTGGGTCTTGATTTAAGGTGTTTGTTAAGGTCAGTATTGGTAGACTGAGCCTAAAAATACACCTTTGTGGCCATCCTTCCTCGACAGTTATCTTCAAGTGTCAAATCATTAGTATTGCTCTCCTAAAACACAGAGACCCTTGAAATAGAGATTGATTCAACAATTAAACCTTGTTCCCATTGGAGCTGTACTAATTCTTTTATTTGAGTTACTCCTTGGTACGCATCACCTGGATAAGAAGTTAGTTCTTTTCTATGTTATAATTATCTGATTTCTTGCTGCTGATGAAATCATTGAACAACATCCATAGGAGTGAGTCCAGAGTCCAAAAGAAATCTGATGAAAGGAATAAACCAAAGGTAGTTTAATGTAAATATCAAACTGTGATTAGAAATGAATCGAAATACATATGTAATCAATCTAAAATATTCATATGAATTTCACATCGACGGGATAAAATGAGGCAATGGCCAGATAGTAGGAGAGAAAGAAGGAATGTAGCTATAGCACTGGACTATGATCAAATGACTATTTTTCACACATTAGTATTGGCTTCAGAATTCTTCTAATATCGTGTCAAAAATGAGAAGAAAGCAAGATGTAGTTTTCTTACCCATATGCCTGCCTTAGTTCACTCATATCTTAGAATAAAGCAACTTCGAATCCAGAGAGGTTACATCAGCAAACCTAATGTTATTGTCACAAAACATCAGAATTTCATGATAGACTAAAAATTCATGCCATGTTGTTTATAAGTTTCCATTTATGCACGCAATTGAAAAGTTCATTATCCTACGAATAAAGCTGCTTGGTCAGTTTCATCTGAGCCCTGGATATACATGGCACCTCTTATTCATGGGGGCCTGTCTTGTTCAGATTTTACCTTATCTTGTGCTTTTGTTTCTCCTTTAGAAGAACATAACTCGACATTTGCCCCCGCTTGATGGCCATTATTTAGGAAAAACAATATTTTGAATCGTGATATTTAAGAGAATGTGTAACTAAAAACTAGGGAAAAGTTTTAGGTTAGGGCCGGCCATGATCTCCATGGAGGCCTTACGCGATCTTCAAATATGGAGCCCTTATGTTTTGAGCCTTCTTACAGAGAATTTTAATATAATTATGGAGAATCTAATACAGAAAACTAAGATCCAAAATTTGAAGAAAAGAAACAAAATGTCAAATTATAACATGCAATACAAATTATAAGTGAAATTTGACAAATGCAATGGCAAAAGTGTTTGTTTGTTTCTTTTATCATTTTAATTCAAATGGACATAATTTATTTCTTGTTATGTGAAAAAAAAATTACGATAGATGACTGTTAGACGTGGAATTTGAAAAGACAAAGAGACATTTTGTTTGATTAATGAAAAGAAAAGGAACGATTAGAAGATAAATGGTCAAATTAATTATGGAG
>NW_019265692.1:41185-83118 GCF_002742605.1 Olea europaea var. sylvestris | reverse complement strand
TATATATATATATATATATATAAATATAAGGATAAGTTTTATGGCATTTATATATTTTTAAAGATTTTTATATTTTCAATCTTTATTAGTTTCTTGTGTTGGCATATGATAATTTTATTTTAAAGAATTTCATAAATATAATTTTTCATTTTTCTTCAATCAATTAAAATTACATATTTTGGGGCCTCAACAAAATGGAGGTTTACGCGATCACCTATCTTGCCTATAGTCAGGGCTACCACTGTAATTTATTATATGAATATATGGTTGAAAATGAGTATAAAAAAATAGTTTTCAAATTGTCGGACTAGACTTCAGTTTGCATACAAGGAGGACTTTCGTGCCCCAGCCACCTGAATGCATTTTACGAAGCTAACACGACATGTAATTAAATGAAGTTCTTGAAAGAGTTGTCTTTATGTTTGTCTAATTAAATGCTTGGATGTCAAGCCTTCTGAAGATAATCACAGTGGAATTGGCTACCAATCAATGCCAACTTCGTTTGAGAAGCTAGCATCTCTAGAAAAAGTCCATAATAATATGATGCTACCTGAAGCCAATGGACTGACATCTAAGGCCAACTTATTTAAACGTGTACTTTGTTTACTCATCTAGGTACTCTCAGTAAATAGCGTGCTTGTTATCTGAGGCTATAGGTGATGAAATAGAATAAGGCTTTGTTCGTCTTCATTTCTTCCACATTTCACCACATTTTTTTTTACAGTACTCATATTTAATCACACATTCTTCATTAAAATAATATTACACATAGATCAAAAAAATTTCTTCCTTTTTTAATCACACATTTCAACATCAATCACTATTCCATAATTACATTACTCACAAATAATGGGGCACAAACAAGCATTAAAACTCCAGCTCAAATATTGGCTATGATTTTCTATCCAATTAATCTAATGGTACATAATGGGATGTACGTAAGGTTGTACACCCCTCTTACATTGGGTGTGAGATCCACTCGAATAAAAAATTGTAAGAGTTTTTTATTCAGATGAATCCCACATCCCATGTGAGAGGGGTGTACCTATGTACCACTAGCACTACCGTTTTCTATCACTCAATTTAGAAGTCAATATGAGGGGATCTAGGGAATTATAGATACCAGCAATTGGATTGCATGCAAAATTGTTACTCTTTGATGTGTTACATTCAGTTTTATGAATTTATCAGAACATTTTAACTTTTAGATTCGGAGTATGGCATTGGACTTTCAAGGTCCAGGAAGAAAAGACCCTACTCTTCCTCTAAGCGCAATGGAAATAACCTGCCGAGGAGTGGCACCATTCTGACCTGAACCTATAGTTGCTAGATAATGGAGGAATGGTTTCACACATGATAATGGTACGTATGCCTGCAATTTTTTTTTTTTTTGTAACAACTTATGCTATTTCAATAGCTTGCCTGTTTATCCGAATCACCTAATAACTCTTCTTACTTCCAGATTTGCTAGTGGAAACTGGACAGAAAAACCCAACAGCATCAAATTATCATTTAAACACTTGACAACGGATTCAATCAGAAAGTAACATCTCCTATATTTTCTAAAATCCCTTAAATTTTATTAAAAAAATTGAAAAGCAAAAAAATATGCTGAATCTACCATGAATGCAGGCAGATAAAGACTCATTTTGACACATTAGGATCTGCCAAATAGAATTTTTGAACCAGTTAGCTTTAGGGATGAACAAAACGAGCACAGCATGTCATTTTTGTCAAACTTTTGGTATTTACCTGACTTTTTTCGATCCTACGATAGTAGTTTAATTTCACTGCAGGGATTAATCTCAAATAATTTTTATTATAATTGAGATGGTTGTTTGTTTTGTATGACTTGCAACAAGAGGCGACATAAAAGTCAAACAAGAGGAACCCTATTCTCATTTGGAGAGCTGCAAAGATGTGAGAGGAAGGTAGAGTGCCTCAATGCCATAATTTCTCTGGTATTTGCAGCCCATTAGGGTCGAAATTTTTGTTGGAAATTTACTTATTCATGCACAGCAAAAAGTAAAACAAATTTCAATTCCTACCGAGGATTACTTTGTGTTTAGATAGAAAATATACATTTGTTGAAATCTGCAAACTCCTTTGCATTTGTTTTATTCTAGAAATTTTGATTTGTCACACACAGCTATCTAATTGTCCAGTCTCCAATGAAAATTCACACAGAAAACAATATTGTAGAAAACTAGAGTTCTCTCCTCTTGTGCTAGCAAGAAAAAATTTCTCTACAAATCAAAAACCCCAGTAACTTATTTATATAAGTCCAAACGGATTTAGCCTGACCCGATCTAATATTTAATTAACTCATTTAATTAAATCTAGTCCGTGAATTAATTAATCCAATTAATTAATTGACAAATCAATTAATTTATAAATAAGCAACTCAATTAATTAATTTATCCAACGCTTGTTAAATTAATTAATTGACAAATCATAATTTTCAAGTTCTCTTTTTGTGTACGCCCCTTCAGTTCCTGATCACGATGCCTAATGACATGAATTATTTTTTTGATCTAATCAATATCGATAAATTAAAACACCCTTTTAATTTATTACCAACTTACGTTCGCCGTCCCAGATTGACATCTAGCAATGTGTCAGGACAATACATGTGACTAAAAATATCACGTGGTATGACAAAATCAAACTCGTTTGTTTACCGTGAAACTATAACCTTTTCATCAATATGGTCCGATCAATTATGAGATATGAAAGTGTGTCAATCCCGATTATCGATCATATATTTCATTCCATTATTAAGTCAATATAAGCCGAAAACTCCTCTTCGACTTCTGAGTACACATTGGCCAAATATTTCGTTATCGATTTAATTGAATGAATTGTGGATCATAATCTTGTACTATCTAAGAGTGACGAATCCTCTATTGGTCATTCACAACTTTCATATGATTCTTGACATACCCGAATGATGTAATATTAGCTGCCCTTGGCAGAGTAACATCTAACACCGCCAAAGTATAGCTGTCCTCATATAAGGCACTAGATGACCTCAAGTCAAATGACCAATTCCACTACCGAACGTCAGAGATTAACCACTGACACTCAGACACTTATCTATGTGGAATTTTCCAATGGGTCTCCGATGTTTTGTTCTCCATGTGTTCATTTAAGTGTTACCACACTTTAACTTGTGAGATTTGCTACTTACTTCACAAGTAAGAAATGCCACACGTGATATCCATCCGTAATAATGATATCCGTATCTCATTATTACTTATGACCACAGACGATTTAAGATTTAATCATATGTAATTTGTATCTCACAATCACAATTCCTTGTGATTAACAAATTACGAAGATTTGAATATGCGGAATCTATTATTTGATTTAATTGAATATTAATTAAATAATAGATCTGCCATAAAATTGCATCAATTATATATTAAAATTTTTATATCCAAAGTTGATTAGACGTAGGGCATAACACTTACAAACTTTCACTTGCACTAGATCTAATCACTTATGTATCTAATAACATAAGAGTATACATGACGATCATATTTATACTACGAAAACTCTTTATCGGTGGATCTGCAATATTATCAATTGTGAGAATTCGTTTCTTTCTTTAGGTCATTTCTTTGTATTATCTCTTTGATTAGATAATACTACCTTAACACATGTTTTGATCATTAATGAGATCTTAGTTCCTTCGTTTGTGTGTCTATTTTTATCACATTGCAATGGTATGTGATCAACAATGTTAGGAAATACTCCATGTTCATTAATGAACCTTGATCCAGAATGCAACTCTTTGCTGCTTTTGAAGCAATCATGTATTAGGTTTTTGTTATTGAATCAACGGTTGTTTCATGTTTGGAGCCTTTCCAATGTACCGCTTAAGAGTAAACTAATTTCTCTATATAAAACTTTCTCAAGATTTTGTCTACGTTTATTGGGATGGATTAAGTAATCTGTTAGATCTATCTCTATAGATCAAGTTGCTTGTCTCATATCTTTCCTGAAAAATCCTTTACCAATCGTTATTTCAACGATTATAATGTAGGGATGTCGTTTTCTATTAATAATGTGTCTTATATATAATATTAGGAATGCGGCAATACTCCCACTATTCTTGTAAACACATAATTTGTCTTCATATTTGATAAAATCAAATAGTTTGATTTTTTAATCAAATCAAAGTTTTAGCTCCAAGAGGCTTGCTTTAACCCATAGTCACGATATGAAACTATTGCAACCAAAATTTGAATGGACTTCATCATGATTACAGGCGAAATGTTTCATCAAGGTCAACACTTTGTCTTTTTTTGTAATCTTTTGTTACTAACCTTGCTTTGTATGTACGGATGTTCTCATCAATGTCAACTTTTTCCTCGTAAACCATTTACAATATATGAGTTTTTCCCATCATGAGGGTCAACCAAGGTCCAAACCATCTTTTCATACATTGAGTTCATTTCGGATTCCATGGCCTCTTGCCATCTATTTGAGTCAACACTTGACTCTGTCTCTGCATAATTAGTAGGTTCATCATTCTCGATTAATAATACTTGATTAGTAATCATAGAATCGCATATTCTTGAAGATCAAATGATCTTACTTGATTTAAATGGAGCTGTTATGTCCTCAAGAGTCTCTATTTCCTGATCAAAAGTATATCTCTCATGGGGTGTGGGATCAAACTCAAATTCATCTACTTGGTCAACTATATCTGTGGACTCTTGAGCTCTTTTAAGTTCTATTTTGCTCCTACTATTCTCTCTTAGAGTAAACATTTTATCTAATAAGACGATATGTCGTGTGACGAAAACTTTCTTTTCAATAGGATAATAGAATTGATATCCAAATATTTGTTTTGAATATCCCGCAAATATGTACTTATCAAATTTAGTCTCAAATTTATCCGATTCAATGCGCAAATAAGAGTCACATCCCAAACTTTAATATGAGATAAATAGGGACATTACATTTCCATAGCTTGTATGGAGTTCTGTTAACCAACTTAGATTCTACAAGATTTAGTGTATAGCACACTACAATCAGTGCATGACCCCAAAGAATTTTTGGAAGATATGCATGGCTTGTTATTAATCGTACTATATCTAATAGTTTATGATTACTCTTTTTAGATACACCAGCATGTTGTAGTGTATATGAAAAAGTCCACTGCAAGAGAATCTCATTCTCTCTCAGATAATCTAAAATTTCATCTTTAAGATATTCTCATCTCGATTAGATCTTAGTGTGAAGCTATATTTACCTATTTGTTTTTCTACTTCTAGCTTGAATCCCTTGACCTTTGAAGAGCTTTATGCTTGAATTTCATCTAATATACATGGCCATTTTCGAAATAGTCATTAGTAAATGTGATGACATAAGAAAATCTTTATTTAGTATTAATTGACATGGGTCTACACACATCACTATGTATTAGGCCCGTAATTATGCAGACCTTTTTCCATTTCAAGTAAAATAAGATTTGGTCATTGTGTCAAACAGGTATGCTTCGCATTTGTTAATTAATTCAAAATCAAGCATCTCTATATAATTTTGGAATTGCATTTCATCTATATGACCAAATCAACAATGCCAGATTTAGGTATTATTTAGATTATCACTTTTATACCTCCTAACTTCTATACTCATTATAGAATGCTTAGTGTTTAGAATATAAATGTCAGTTTGTAGCTTACCATAACTATTAACATCTTATCAAAATAAAGGGAACAATAATTGTCCTTAACATTAAAATAATTCATGTTCAAACATCAAGTTTATTTAATGCTCTAGTAATTGTGGCTACAAAGAAATATTTCTCTAATTCCAATACTAAGCCTAAAAGCAACGAAAAGAAGTATGCTCCTACATGTGATGCAGCAACATTAGCTCAACTTCAACGTGTAGGTCAATTTCTTCCTTTTGCAGTGGTCTACTTCTATTTAGTTTCTCCATATTTATATAAATACGAGATTCATATCTGGTATCAAATACCTAACAAGCTCATGAAGTAAACATAAGCCTGACAATATTTTTTCCAATCGCTTTTCATTCTATAATGAAAACAAAGGTCATTAGATTTGGTATTGTCCTTCGTTTTAACCATCTTAGTCATATTGGATGCTTTCCCAAAGCCCCTTTAGATTTCCTATTAAGAGCTTTAGAAGAATTAACGGCTCGCCCACTACTAACTTTGACATTAGCCTTAATAGTCTCAAGCATGTTCAGCAACTCAATGAGTATGCACTAAACTTATTCATATCATAATTTATAATTAGTATGAATAACTCTCTGATAGAGATTGAAGAACTAAGTCAATACTTAGTTCATAGTTCATGACTGAACCTAATTGAGGCAACTTCTCTATACCAATCATCTTCAGTATATGAACACTGACTGAAGATCCATTTCTCATTTTGCACCGGTATAGTTGTGTGGAAGTCTCATATCCCTCCATACATGATTATTACCAAACAACTCTTTGAAATGAAAATTCATGTGCTAGTATCCATACTCTCGTGTTGCTTTTGTAACTCAAGTGACATAGTTGCAAGCATCACACATGTGTAGTACTATCGTCATCACTGTGTTATTATGACAGACCCCTTCCTTAATCGAGTCATTAGCAGGTGTCTCTGGAAAGGGTTACTTAATGACATAACCAATTTTCTCATGCCTGAAAACAATTCTCAAATTGCGGTGTCAATAAAAAAAAATTGGTTTGATTTAATATAAATGATGAAAAGAAAATGAATAATATATAAAATACATCAATTAACTTAATATGAATTTTTATTAAATTAATTATGCTTCCAATGTTTAACTTAAATTTATGACCATCTCGCATAAATTTATGGAATCCATACTTGACTCCAAGTGAGCTGGGATCCTATTTGTTATATGAAAACCTTGAGTGTACTCAACAAGTTTTAATAAAACATTTGGGTAGATACTATTATCAATTGTATCTCCATACAACTCTCGGATCATTAAACTGACAACTCATTGTCTTTATACATCTTATGTGTTAGCTTAATATGCCTCTAAAATTCATCTGATTGAGTATACTAAACAAAAGATAAATTTTAGTTAAATCAAACCCATGTTTCAGAAATATTTAATATTTCATATTGTCAAACATATCACTAATAGACCAACCTTGAATGTATTCAACAAATTGAGACAATTTGAGACTTTGGTTTTTCACTATAATGATGGAAGACGAATGTAAAATGTTACTTAGTATTTTAATGAGAGGTTTTTCATGCAAATATCTCATTGTAACAATCATATATATTTTATTATGCATCTACCAATGAAATAAACACACACACATATAATAGTGTGGACGACTATGGGTTCAATGGTTGATATGAACTCGACAAATGGACATCCCAGATGAATCTTTATTTGATCCAGTGGTTGAAAGGACGAGGCCCTCTATGTAAAAGGGGTCTTTGATCAATTTTAGGATTTTTTTTCACTTTGCACTTTTTTATTCACTTAAGCATTGAAAAATGTAGAGAGATTTTGACGACCATCAATGTGTTTTTTGATAGTATTTGTAATTCCAGTCAACTTCTAGAAACAAAACCACCTTTAAGTAATAATTTCTTTGAATTTGTGCTCTTTGTTCATCTATTTTGCCCTTTTTTTCTTACAAAAGACGCGAACTTCAGAAATGGCTACAAATTTTGGTAAGGCTCCAACCAAAAGAAGTGTAGACCTTAGGATGATAGTCTAATCTATGAGGATCCCAAGCCTTTTAACTAATAAGGAGATAGTCAAGGCCAAGAGGTCGAGGTACAATATATGGGCTATGTCGAAAGTCCTAATAGACTATTGTTGAACTATATTCATCGATCGCCTCATTACAATTGATGAGATAATTAAATCTAGATTTTAATTTGAACTCTCATATATTTTTTTTCTTTTTACTAATAATTTTCTAGAATATCAGGTAAATTTTCAAGTCAATTAATCTAAATGTTCTTATTTTTTGATAATTGTTTGCTATATTTTATTAATGGTTGTGTTATTTTTTTCTACTTTGCGTTGGGTTCCCTTCGATTTTTAGTTGACTACATTATTGTTTATTTGCATCTCAATTTTCTGGTAAGGTCACTTGATTAATTATTTACATTTTAACTTAGTTTCTAGATTTTATTAATTACTATAACAATTTCTTAGATTACTTAAATTAATAGTCGTTTTGGAGATTCAACCAATAATCATTTCAATATATTTCTTTGGTGGAATTGAATACAAATAACAACATGATTGTCTCTTAAATTACGAAAGATATGTTAGCTATTCAAATATCCACTATTGTTTCTAAATCTGCAATCCCTACAAGAGGTTGGATTCTTGAGTTGTTCAGGAGTTCGTTGAATGCAAATATGTTTAAGGCGATGATTTGTTCTAAAAATTGTTTACATAGCAATAAGGAACCTATATTATATCGTTAATATTTGGATGAGGAAATGTATTGAATGATTCACAAAAAATTATAGAAGGTATTATCTTGTTTGTTCTGTCTATTCATTTTCTTTTATTAGTAATTTTATATCATTTTACTATAAGCAATCGATCCATGTACTATATTCTTATTTTTATATAGAAAATGAATCATGTATTACAATTGTATATGTTGCACCCATTAGTATCGACTAAGAGATTATAATATTCCTATAACGTTTTTGCATTATAATGATAGAACTTGATTTCTAATATTTTAATTGATACTATTTATGTTTTACCGTGAAATTGTAGATTAATATTTATAATTTAACTTATTCGACATATGTTATTTTTATCTTTGTTGAACCGCAATTTTAAACTGAACCGAACCAAAAAAAGAAAAAAAAAAAAAGTGGTTTGGATTTAGAATTTGAAGTTGTTTGGTTTGATTTGAAAAAATTCCAAACCTCTTTAAGTAGTCCAATTTGAAAATTGGTTAAAAATCGTCAAAATCAAACCGTGTTCATCCCTAAGTATAAGTGTCGTCCTCATGCAAGGTTGCCATATAAATCCTCATAATTCTCCCTGAGGACATAGTTTTTCTCTTCTACTCCAGTGCATCAAAGGAAAGGCATTGAGAAGTATCTTTTATATAACACATCATTTTGAATATAAAGTTACTGCCCTTTACTTAAGCTTACATCTTTCTTCCTTGTCAATAGAAAGGACCTGGTTATCAAGGAAAACTATGATTGACTTCATTGACAATGGGGTATTTTCTTTCCACATTACTTCGCCACCTTCACTAATGGAGGGTTTTTGGGATGCTCAATTGGTGCTATCTTTTGTAGTTCGGATATTTTGGTATTGACCAACTTGGATAGTGCCTCAGACTTGGCATTCTCAAGACATGAAATCTATGTCAACTTGAATTTTTTAAAGTGTGGAAAGTCCATCAGTTGTTTGAAGTATGTTATCATGTTCTTCTCCTTGTGGTTTTAGTTGGGAGTAACTGTTTATAAGTAGCACATTTATTTGCATTTTACGGGCTAGTTTAAGTTCAGCAAAAAGGGCTTCATATTCAACTACATTATTGGAGACTTTGAATCTAAACGTCAAATATACATTTGATTTTTTGGCCTTCTAGACTTCCTAGGACAACTACTACTCAAAGCCTGCTACAAAGTCATCAAGGTCCTTTGATAGAGGTTCTTAGCTTGAAGTTAATGTCGAATTTACTCAACTCTACAGTTCATTTCATTAATCTCTTGTAGGAATAAAAGTAACGCGTCTTGGTCAAATTGGTAGTTTTCTTGGGGTATGCTTGATTCAGATTGTAGAAGTCTTTGCAGACTCTCCATTATCTTGTTTTAGCACTAGAACGGGGTTAGAGATCCACTTGGGCTATTTGGCCTCTTTGAGAAAGCCAATGGCCAATAGTTCAACACCTTGTATCGTTTTGGATTTAGGGGCATTTGCTTTTGTCTTTGAGAGTGAAATTTGTGGTTGATTTTAAGGGATGTTTGATAGTCATTTTTATGTAAAAATGCATTTTAGAATAATAAATTGATGTGAAAAGTGTGGCTGAAAAATAGGGAAATTTTTTTTATTTGCGTGTAATATTATTTTAATAAAAAATGTGTGATTGAAAAGAAGAGAGAAAAAAATGCATTTTGAAAAAAATGACTACCAAACGGGGCCTAAAAGAGTAGGACTAATTTTTGGATCAATGCCAACCATTCCTTCGTGCTTCCTTGTGAAGTCATATAAATTTCATCATAAGAATTCCTTAAGGGCATCATTTATTTACTCCCAACAGGTTTTTTGTTTTCAACCAAGAGCACCTTCATGGGGTCTTTGGGACCCAGAAGGAAGCTTTTAAGCTTTTCTATGAAGCTATCTGTAAATCAAATTTAGTGATACAATGATCTAGCTAATCAGTATTGCTACTTTTTCGGGATTGCTTTTAGCGGTCTTGGCTGGATCTTTCTCCTTTGAGGGAAATCTACCATCTCAACATGTTCACCTTCTTCATGGGCTTCTTTCATTTCTGTGTCAACAATTACTATGTTGACCTCAAGGTTAATTGAGTTTTGTAAAGAGTAATTGTAACATTCTCTTACTTCTTTCTTATTACCTTTAGTGGTGGTGATGCTATGATCCAGCTGGGAATTTCATACATAGACTAGTGTATGGTTATGATAACTAATACATTTTTAATGGTTGGTCGCCCCAACACTCTGTGGTAGACTGAACTATTGTCTACCACCAAGAACTCAATGTAGTGGCATGCTACTTGGGGCTCATTTTTCATATCAACAACAAGAGTGAGTTTTTTCATAAAGTTTACGATGTTGCTTGTCAACCCTACAAATAGATCAATAGTAGGAATGGGTGGATGGTTTGCCTGTATTTTATTAAAATTAGCTTCGAAGATGATGTTGATGTAACTCATATTTGTCTACTAGTAAGCGCTTTAGCCTATTGCGGACCACTATTGCCATCACCACCAAGGCATCGCATTGGAGATAGTGCACTCTATTAGCGTTTTCTTCGGTGAAGGTAGAGGGCTATAGCACTCCTGATCCAAAAGGTTAGTTGTAGACTATATAGCTAGTCATTTGAGAATCTCTTATGCTCCATGATATAGTTCCTTTGGTGATTTTTGGATTGCCCAACCATATAGGGTCCCCTAAAGATGATATTGATCTCTTGTTTTGCCACCTATTTACTCCTCCAGTGAGAGATAAGTGGAAATCAATTCATTTCAATGCTAGGAAATCTCCTCTTTAGCCTATCTAGGTATTGTTAATGATCTCTTCATACATAGACAATTTCTGAAGTATGAAGCTTGGGAAAATATAGGCATGTTGATCTCCTAGGATGATGAGAGATTGAAATCATCATCTAGCTCATATATGTAGACGTTTTCTCCCCATCTACTCCATAACGAGGTGATTTGTAGGTAAGGTTGAAAGCTCATAGATTGCTACCATGCGATTGCTCAAGTAAACCTTCTTTCTCACCAATTTCTAGGTTGGACTCCATTTTGCAACCTATTGTTAGGTGCCTCTTTTTTAGGCCACTTCTAGGCACTCTAGCTTCTAAGCTATCAAAGATGATGATGGACTTATCAGGTCTCCACTTTCATTCGTAAGCATGAAGGAAGCTATTCTTTGAATATGCATGACAAAAACTATTGAATGGGAACCAAATTTCTTTATACAATTGTTCGCTTCAAAAAAATCAATTTAGCCTGTCAATATTTTCTATTATCAATTTTGATATTTCTATGCATAATATGTATGAGGTGACATCTATTTTCTGTTATCAATTTTGTTATTTCTATGCATATTGTTTTTTAATTGCTTGTCAAAATCATTAATAAGGATAAATGAATATTTTCATATTTTCATATTATACGAAGGCCAATAAATTGTTACAAAAAGGGATATTGATTCAATTATGATCAAATGAGAGGTTAGAATGCAATTTTTATCATGAAAGGGTGTTGATGCTTCTATATTGTTGTTTGTAAAATGATATGATCCAGGAGTCGAGCCCGACGAAGGCAAGTGCGAGACGAGACCCGTTGATAGTCGATGGTGGACCAATGACGCGATCAAGGGTAAAGCAAGTGAAACAAGCTATGGGATTGCTCGTTCAAGAAATCATTAATGGAACCATGTTCGGGAATCAAAATGGAGCAACTTTCATGTTCGAGTCGAAGGCCGAATCAACTTGGATCAATTTATTATCAAGCGACGAAACTGAAGGCTGAAAACAAGCCTGTGCGGCCGCACAGGCAAAACACCATGCGACCGCATGGTGGCATACCGAAAATAAAAATCGCATTTCTTGTTGAACCATGCGACCACATGGAAATACACCATGCGGCCGCACAAGCCAAAAAATTGGTGAATTTTTTAATTTTGGCCGAATTTCCTAGTTTCGATGGAATTCTTATGAAATCAAATTATTACCATAATTTGATGGATTTTGGACTTTTTACTCATTAGTATAAATAGGAGAATACTTTTCATTGTAAAGACTTTTGACTTTTGCTTAATATTATAAAGAGAGAACTGTTCTTTCAATTTCTTGTTTTTCTTGAACAATCTTGAAACTTATCAAGATTCAATTTTTTGTGGCGTTCTAAACAATCGAATTGTGGGCACTTTTAATTGTAATCAAGGGGTTTTAGTTTATTCGCTAATTTAGGGTTTCTTGGTTCAATTCTTAGGGTTCAAGATCTAAAATCAGGTTAGTATTAGCGTTCTTGGGTTCTGCATCAATCTCGTTGTGGTTTCGTAGTTTCCATTGCTATGGGGTTCGCATCAGTTGGTATCAGAGCTTTGGATCCAATTTAATCAGGTTATATCCTTTATTTTCTAATTTTTTTTTCAATTCCTTGTGTTCTTGTGTCCAGAAGGTTTTCTTGATTCTTTGATCCAAAAGTTTCATAAAAAAATCTTCAAATTCCGTTTCTAGGCTCAATTTTCGTCCAAATCAGTTTTCGTTTTCTTTGTTGGTTTTGTTATTGATTTTCGGATCTTAAAAAAAAAAATTAAAAATTGTTGTTCATCCGTACGGTACTGTTCATCCGTATAGTAAAAAAAATGTTAAATATTATTGATCCGTTAAATACCAACTTTTATTATTCAATATCATTGCTAAATTACTTAGACACATTGAATCATTCCATTCCTTCAATTCAAGTCAAATTTTAAAAGTTCTCTTTGAGTCCTTTGTTACAATTATTGAGTCACATCCGGTTTGAAAAATTTTACACGAATTGATTGATTGATTGAGTTCATTGATTGTTCCTAGAAGCAATTGTTGAAAGAACTGAGTGGTAAAAGGCAGAGAGGTGAGCTTAATAGAGGGTAAAAGCCCTTGTGTGTGTTTCGAGTGACTTTTGATGAGGCGGTAAAATAAAAATTTTAGTGTTAGGATGTCAGAAAGGGTAGATTCAAACTCAAGCTGACAAGGCAATAATAACAATGCATCGGAGGATTTGGTGCAGAGGTTTGAGAGGACGTTTGGAGATGTGAGAGATAGGTTGGAGAAGTAGGAGACTTGGATGAATAGATTAGATACATCGGTGGCTAATCTTAGTCGGGGGCATCGAGTGGATGTATCCAATACTAGAGGACCGGATAGATGGGAGCCTAGGAAGAAAAGGTGAGAGGAGTATGGATATGGGAGTGACATGGGCAAAAATGAATTTCACGGTGTTGAGATGGGGAGGATGAGGAATAGAGGCGATAGGTTCGACAGATGGGTTCAAAATGATCGCGGGGAGGAGTTGGATGGAAACTTGGGAAATATAAAAATGACAGTTCCTTCATTCAAAGGAAGGAGTGATCCCAAGGCATGCCTGGAGTGGGAAAAGAAGGTTGAAATGATCTTCGAGTGTTATAACTACTTGGAAGAGAAAAATGTGAAGTTAGCAGTTTTGGAGTTCAATGACTATGCAATTTCATGGTGGGATCAAGTGATTACTTCACAATGTAGGAGTGGAGGAAGACCAATCAGCACTTGCGAGGAATTGAAGTCATTGATGAGAAAGAGGTTTGTTCCTAGCCACTATTACCGAGAGATCCATCAAAAACTGCAAGGTCTATATGAAGGGTCAAAAAGTGTAGAGGACTATGATAAGGAGATGAAAATACTCATGATTAGGGCCAATGTGGTGGAGGATCGGGAGGCTACCATGGCACGATTCTTGAATGGGTTGAATAGAGAAATTGTCAATGTAGTGGAGTTGCAACATTATGTGGAGTTGGAAGACATGTTGCATGTGGCTATGAAGGTAGAGAGATAACTGAAGAGGAAAGGGGCAGCTAGGTAGCCGTTAGGAACTTGGAGTGTTAATCCATCTTGAAAGCAAGGGTGGAACAACAACAACAAAGGTGATAAAGCTGTACCTAAAGGTAAGAATGAGTGGCAGAAAGGGAAAGAAGAAAGTGCTAGCAAAACAGCACCCAAAACAGATTCACAACCATCAAAGAATCAAGACATCAAGTGTTTCAGATGCTTGGGGTCAAGGCACATTGCTTCTCAATGCCCAAATAATCGGGTAATGGTGTTGTTGGATAATGGAGAGGTGGTGAGTGAAAGTGAAGGACAGTTTGAGGACATGCCTGCATTGGAGGACGTTGAAGAAGAAGAAAAAATGGAGTTTACTGTTGGGGAATCGTTAGTGTCAAGAAAAGCTCTTAACACTCAAGTCAAAGTGGATGATTCGGAGCAGCAGTGAGAAAATATATTTCACACACGTTGTTACGTCAACCATAAGGTATGTAGTATGATTATTAATGGTGAGAGTTGCACGAATGTAGCTAGCACAACTTTAGTTGAGAAATTAGGACTAGCATTGTTAAAATACCCTAGGCCTTATAAGTTGCAATGGTTGAATGAAAGTGGGGAAGTTAGCGTGAATAGAAGAGTTTTAATTAATTTCTCAACTAGGAGTTATAGTGACAAAGTAGTATGTGATGTGGTGCCTGTGCATGTGGGTCATATCTTGTTAAAAAGACAATGGCAATATGATAGAAGAGTCATACATGATGGATATAGGAATCGTTATAACTTTGTCAAGGATGGGAAGACTATTACTCTTGCACCATTAACAGCGGCACAAGTGTATGGAGATCAAATCAAGCTGAAAAGTGAGGAAGATGAGAGAATAAGAGAGTCAGGAAAAAGGAGAGGCAATAGTGAAACCATCAATAAGAGAGAAAATAGTGAGGTGGCTGAGAGTGGAGAAAAGAGAGAGAAGCCACATCAGCGGAGAGAAAATGAGTCAGTTGAAAGGAGAGAAAAAGAGTTAGCTGAGCGGAGAGAAAAGCCAAAGGTCAACTTCTATGCAAAAGAGAGTGAGTTGAAAAAGGCTATGAGCGATAATAGGCAAATGATATTGTTAGTGTACAAGGAGTCGAGTCCCTCCTCAATTTTGAGGATTCTAACACGGGATTTGGTTAAGTCTTTATTGCAGGAGTTCGAAGATGTGTTTCCTGAGGAGATGCTAAGTGGATTGCCACCAATCAGAGGCATCAAGCACCAGATTGACTTTATACCCGGAGCTGTTATACCGAATCGACCAGCTTACCGAAGCAATCCCGAGGAGACGAAGGAGTTTCAAAAGTAAGTGGAGGAGTTGATGAGCAAATGTTATGTCAGGGAGAGCATGAGTCCATGTGTTGTACCTGTTTTGCTGGTGCCTAAGAAGGACGGGACTTAGAGAATGTACGTGGATTGCCAAGGTATCAACAATATCACGGTAAAATATCGTCACCCAATACTTATGCAAGATGATATGCTTGATGAGTTGCATGGTGCTTGCATTTTTAGTAAGATTGATCTTAAGAGTGGGTATCATCAAATTCGCATGCGGGAGGGTGATGAATGGAAAACGGTGTTTAAGACTAAGTATGGATTGTATGAATGGTTAGTTATGCCGTTTGGACTCACTAATGCACCGAACACTTTTATGCGTTTAATGAACCATGTTTTGCATGCTTTTATTGGGAAATTTATTGTAGTTTATTTTGATGACATCTTAATCTATAGCAAAAACCTAGATGAGCATTTAGAACATTTAGATTGTGTGCTTGTTGTGTTGCGAAAGGAACAACTGTATGCTAATTTCAAAAAGTACACATTTTGCATGGATAGAGTTGTTTTCCTAGGATTTGTGGTTAGTGCTAATGGGGTGGAAGTCGATGAAGAAAAGATAAAAGCTATTAAAGAATGGCCAACACCTAAGACTATAACTGAAGTTAGGATTTTTCATGGATTGACTAGTTTGTATAGGCGATTTGTAAAATATTTTAGCACCATCACCACACCGTTGACTGAAAATAGTAAAGAAGAGTGTAGGTTTCCATTGGGGAGAATCTCAAGAAATTGCATTTAACACAATTAAGGATAAGTTATGTAAAGCACCTGTTTTGGTATTACCAAATTTTGATAAAACATTCGAAGTTGAGTGTGATGCATCAGGAATAGGTATAGGAGTAGTGTTAATGCAGGAAAGGAGACCTATTACTTACTTTAGCGAAAAGTTGAGTGGGGCAGCATTGAATTATCCGACATATGACAAGGAGCTATATTCACTTGTTCGAGCATTGGAGACTTGGCAGTACTATTTATGACCAAAGGAATTCGTGATACACACCGATCATGAATCTTTAAAGCATTTGCGAGATCAAGGTAAGTTGAACAAAAGACATGCGAGATGGGCGGAGTTTATCGAGACATTTTCCTATGTCATCAAGTACAAACAAGGTAACGAAAATATAGTTGCTGATGCGTTGTCTCGAAGGTACGTGCTTTTAAATTCATTAAGTACTAAATTACTTGGTTTCAAGTATATTAAGGGCATGTATGAATCTGATTGTGATTTTTCTAGTATTTATGCTTCATGTGACAAAGATGCATTTGATAAATTCTATAGGCATGAAGGATATTTGTTTAGGGAAGATAAGTTGTGCATTCCTAATTGTTCTTTCTGTGAATTATTGGTAAGGGAAGCACATGGGGGTGGTTTAATGGGACACTTCGGGGTTCAAAAGATTTTAGACATGTTAGGGGAACATTTTTATTGGCCTAAAATGCGACATGACGTAGAACAAATATGTGGAAAGTGCATAACTTGTAAAAAGGCTAAGTCTAAGGTTCAACCCCATGGTTTGTATACTCCTTTGCCTGTACCTAGTGAACCTTGGGTAGACATATCTATGGACTTTGTGTTAGGTTTGCCTAGGACAAAAAGGGGGTCGGGATTCAATATTTGTAGTGGTCGATAGATTTAGTAAGATGGCGCACTTCATACCATGTCATAAAACTGACGATGTTACTTATATTGCAGACTTATTCTTTAGGGAAATAGTAAGTTTACATGGAGTACCTAAAAGTATAGTGTCTAATACGGACATGATGTTTTTGAGTCATTTTTGGCGTGTTTTGTGGAGTAAGTTAGGAACTAAGTTATTATTTTCTACAACTTGTCACCCACAAATAGATGGATAAACTGAGGTAGTTAATCGAACTATGACTCAACTACTTAGGACAGTGATCAATAAAAATCTGAAATCATGGGAAGAGTGTTTACCGTTTATAGAGTTTGCATATAATCGAGCTGCATATTGTACTACTTCGTTTTCTCCTTTTGAAATTGTTTATGGTTTTAATCCACTAACACCTATAGATTTAATGCCTTTGCTTGTGCATGAACGAGGTAGCTTGGATGGGAAACGAAAAGTCGAGATGGTGAAAACACTCCATGAAAAGGTCAGGATGTAGATCGAAGAGAAAGGAAAACTGATTGCATCAAAAGCAAATAAAGGAAGAAGACACGTTACATTTGAGCTTGGAGATTGGGTCTGGATGCATTTCAAAAAAGAACGTTTTCCAGAATTGAGGAAGTCAAAATTGCAACCACGAGACGATGGACCGTTTCAAATCATCGAGAGGATCAATGACAATGCATACAAAGTGGATTTACCTGATGAGTATAATGTTTCAGCTACTTTTAATGTATCTAATCTCTCTCTGTTTGATGTAGGTTCAGATTCGAGGACGAATCCTTTTGAAGAGGGAAGGGATGATATGATCCAGGAGTCGAGCCTGACGAAGGCAAGTGCGAGACGAGACCCGTTGATAGTCAATGGTAGACCAATGACACGATCAAGGGCAAAACAAGTGAAATAAGTGATAGGATTGCTCGTTCAAGAAATCATTGATGGAACCATGTTCGGGACTCAAAATGGAGAAACTTTCATGTTCGGATCGAAAGTCAAATCAACTTGGATCAATTTGTAATCAAGCGACGAAACCAGAGGCTGAAAACAAGCCTGTGCGGCCGCACAGGCAAAACACCATGCGGCCGCAGGGTGGCATACCGAAAATAAAAATTGCATTTCTTATTGAACCATGCGACCGCATGGAAATACACCATGTGGCCGCACAAGCCAAAAAATTGGCGAATTTTCTAATTTTGGCCGAATTTCCTAATTTCGATAGAATTCTTATGAAATCAAATTATTACCATAATTTGATGGATTTTGGACGTTTTTACTCATTAGTATAAATAGGAGAATACTTTTCATTGTAAAGACTTATGACTTTTGCTTAATATTATAGAGAGAGAATTGTTCTTTCAATTTCTTGTTCTTCTTGAACAATTTTGGAACTTATCAAGATTCAATTTCTTGTGACGTTCTAAACAATCGGATTGTGGGTTCTTTTAATTATAATCAAGGGGTTTTAGGTTCTTCGCTAATCTAGGGTTTCTTGGTTCAATTCTTGGGGTTCAAGATCCAAAATCGGGTTAGTATTGACGTTCTTGGATTCCGCATCAATCTCGTTGTGGGTTTCGTAGTTTCCATTACTACGGGGTTCGCATCATAAAAGTTTGAGAAGAGAAAGCTATTGGCATATTGCTGGATGCTAACTTGCTAGTTTAATTACCTAAATGATCACTAAATTTTGCCAAAGTTTCCAAATGTCACTGAACTTCAAAATTTTCCTAGGTTGTCACTAAACTTTGCAAATCGGGACCCCATCCATTACTGACCAAAAATCGGTTGCAAAATCAAACTTTTTTTTATGACGTGTTAAATGGAGCAAGTGATGTGGCATGTTTATGTACAATTTTTTGGCAATGTAACCAAATTTTTGATGAGATGGACAACTTATACAAAGTTGAGTGACTACCTAGGGAACCATTGGCAAAGTTCAACAACCTCGACGAAACCATTGGTAAAGTTTAGTTATCCCATGGACACCTTTTGCAAAATTCAGTGATCTCATGAGAAACTTTGGAAAAGTTCATTGATCATGCCATTTCTAAAATTGATGCAACTATTCAAATGGACATAACTCAAGAGCATAAATAAACCTGCAGGGATTTGGACTGCATAGTTGTTCATTCACAAATAAACCTACAGGGTAGGAAGGATTTTCTTATTTGTTTTAGGTCTGCATAGTTGATCTTTCACATATGCATTAACATATGCCAACAAATTTATGCATATTCACATGTGCATTTAGGCTATTGAGCTGGTTAAAGGATAGAGCACTCATAAATTAGTATAGGTACAAGGTTCACATGTTGGCTTGAGAAAATACATGAGAGCTCTATGTAAGTTTTTCCAATTATTGACATGTGAATTTCAAAGATTTATCTATCATGCTTTCAGGTTAACTTCAACAAAATAATTTAACTTGTGAGGCAACTTGAAGATTATATATTATAGAGAATGGTGAATATACCTTATGTGTGCGTTGAATCATTGCCAAAGTGTTCTTTTCATAAATTTTTATAATTCGTGTCGCAGTATTTATGCTCCTTGAGTCGTGTCCATTTGAATAGTTGCATCAATTTTAGATATGGACTAGTATTTTAAAACATATAATTTTTCTTAAATGATTATTGAACTTTTCCAAAGTTTCCCTTGAAGTCATTGAACTTTGCCAAAAGTTCCCACAAATTCCTTGGACTTTAGCAAAAGTTCCTATAGGGTCACTGAACTTTACCAAAGGTTTACCAAGTAGTCACTCAACTTTGTAGAAGTTGTCCACACTCATCAATAATTTGCTTGCTTGGCCAACAAATTGTACACAAAGTGCGACTTCACTTATTCTGTTTGAAACGTCATCAAAATCGTTTGATTTTACAACCGACAATAGGTTGGTGATGGATGGGGTCCTAAATTGCAATGTTTAGTGACTATTTATGGAAGTTTTAAAGTTTAGTGACTCTGTGGGAACCTTCAAGCAAAGTTAAGTGACCATTTAGGAAATAACCCAGTTTTTTGCCTTTGATTTGTATTTTGAATTTCAAACAAATATAATGTAATTTAACATTTAATATTATTAGTCACCGCTTAAACTTATATGTTAACTTGCTTTGAATATATTATTATAATGTCAATGATAATTCATGGATTAAAATCAAATCAAACTAAAAACAATGATTTGGTTAGGTTTGGTTTGAAAAAAATTTAAATTGCATGAAATGGTTTGAGTTGTAAATATGCACAAACCTTCCAAATCAAACTGCATTCACTCCTAGATATGCTCCGGATAAAGTGTGATTTCTTACAAACAGTACAATTTATAGACCTCGGTCCTGACAAGACAGCATGACCAACATATTCAAGCTTCACTCCTGTCCATGAATCAAGTCCTGCACACTTGGACAAATATTAGGTGCACGTTGGTTTCTCTGATGGTGGAAGAGATAATCGCAGCACTCCGACAATTAAGTCAATCAGCAATCAAGTGAGAGATAATATTTGAGTATGTGATGGACAATGAACGAGAGCTACAAAAGTGTGCATGGACTCGAGTTAAAGAGAATTTACCAAGTAGTGTTACTGTTAAAAGTGTAAGATTTAATTACTTTTGATGACACCAAATGTAAGTTTTTGTAACGAAAGACAAGATGTGATACCATTTAATACATGACACATTACCTCATCTAACGTCCACAAACAAACCAAAATAGGTGTCAATGCCTAGCTATCCTAGGTTGAAGTGGTCTTAAATAAACTAAAAAGTGACAAACTTATAGCCTAGGCCTATTATATGAAAAGTCGGATGAAAAATTGACTAAAAAGTGTCTATTGTAAAGCTATCAATTCAATCAAATATACAAAATATCTTTGTAAAGAAGTGATGTTGTAGAAGATACCTTGTGATACAAAGGTTCATCATTTCGAAAATGTGTTGCACTTCGGACATGGATGTTTGATCTTTACGTGTTGTTTCGATTAAGATGACTTATTCACTTTGGCTTTATACCTTGATGGTCTCAATTAGGCTACATAAGCAAGTGGAGTCTGTATCTTGAGTGGCTTCTTGTTATTTGTTGACTGATTGCCACATGATCTACCTTGTGGAACAAGACATAACAAGAATATAATAGTCTTTCTATTCGATTAACTACTTCAAACTTCAATAAAAAAGATGTTGAAAATAGTGCCAAACTTCCCTTATATTTCAATTATAATAGTCAAAGTGGATGTTGCTTGGGTGAAATGCAACCAAGTAGTTTAAGGTTGTACGTTTTAGTCATCACCTAACCACTTCGCTATTGGTCGCTACAAGATGATAATGATGTGATTGGTTAAATGTGATTTGGAGTGAATTTCCTATTTAAGTTCGTCCCCCTCTATTTTATAAAAACTCACATCTAACGCAGAAATAATGAAGTAGAACATTATGAGAATTTTGTTTATGTCAATTTTATGCATTCTACATGATTGCATTTCTTATTTTTCCGAAGAAAAAAAGCGACAAAAACTAATGAAGGATAGTATCTTCTTGATTGAAATTATTTGTAAAATATTTCGATATGTATGTCCATTTGGAGAATAACATATAAATCGATTTTAAGGGATTCAAAATATTGATAAAATCAAACTTTTTTTATGAATAAATTGCACATAGTGAGTAAAATATATTTTGGCATGGTTGGAGCAATATCTTTAGCCCCTGTTTGGTGTACATTATTTCAATATATATATATATATATATATATATAAAAGAAGGTTCTAGATAGTATTCTTAGGAGAATGTGTAGCAAGAAAAAATTTTGAATTTACGTGCAATATATTTTATAGTATGAATGTGTGATTGAAAATGATTCTGTAGTAAAAAGATACTTAAAACAATGAGCACCAAACATGGCTTAATCTTGGCTCGAGCATTTGTCAAGGGTTTTGAGATTGAACCCGACATCAAAAATAATTTTATATTGGTTTAAAATTATATGATGTAAAAATTATTAATAACAAAATAGAATAATATATGTAAAAATTGAATTGAATACTTAATAATTATCAATCTGAAAAGAATAAAATAAAAACACAAACGGGAACAACGATCAATTCATGACTGGTTCAATTACAAATTAGTTGACCCGACAAATTCATTAGTGTTTATTTCAGCTTTTTAGCATTAAGTTTTCAAGTTACAATTAGAACACTTTGCAATTTTTCCAGTTAAACCAAACTGAAACACTTAAATATTTCTCCTGTGAATACCCAAGTGGCTTTCTAAGCAGCGAGTTGGCTAAATCTTTTTTTGCTAGTTTATATTATTTAAATTGTTATCAACCTTGGTTTCAAGAAATGACTTAAAGGCACTGTGGGTCATCCAATTTTGAGTGAATTTGCAATCGAGTCACTTATATTCGATATGGTATAATTAGATTACTCAATTTTGATTTGTTTACAAGTATGATCGGCATGTATATTACCAGCCAATTTAACTAAGTTAATATGTTGCATTTGAAAAATTAACAAATGGCTAATTTTTTTTTTTTTTAATGACCGTGGGTGTTCAAACCATCTTACGCGTACCTCGACTAATCCCACAGAAGCCTAAAGTTTACAATCAGGTACTTAATTCAGTGACCCTGAGGAGACTCGAACAGTTGATTATTGGGGAGTCAACTCAAAGCCCAAAAAATAGCTAATGTTAGAATTAAAACTTCAACTTATTGTGATCGATCATAATTGCAGTTGATTTTAGTCACAACTGAACGTTAAGCATCTGGTTTTGCTTCATAAGTTGTGCTGATGATTTAGCATTAAACATGGATGACTCGCTATTTATAAAACAATGTAATTTTGCAATAAACAATATTGGATTATTTTACTCCTTTTTTAATAAACAAATTCTTTGTGATGATTAATGACTTTAATAATTTGTACGAAAAAAATTGTATCAAATAGTGAACCTGTCCATCCTATGCATAAAATTGGAAAGCAAGTTAGAAGCTGACTATTGAAGTCAAACTTAGTGCCTTTCATGCAAATTATATGGAATAGATAAAGTGATTTTTTTTTATTTTTATTTTTGGTGAAAACGTGTGAATAACAATAGTAAAACATTATGGGTCCATTTACAAAATTATTTTAGTGAAAAAATCTGTGATCGAAAATAAGTTTAATTTAAAAAAAAAAAATACTATCAAATAGGGCTTAATTTTAATTAATTTCCAAATTGGCAAGTAATGTTACTTATTTATAACCACGTAACTACTCAAAAAAAAAAATGTGATCGAAAATAAGTTTTAAAAAATACTATCAAATAGGTCTTAATATTAATTAATTTCCAAATTGGCAATTAATGTTACTTATTTATAACTACGTAACTACTCAAATAAGGGATTTATTCTTAAAATAAATTTTTGAAGAGTAAAATTACTACAATTCTCACACTAGTTTCAAACAAGTGCTCCTTATATTCTTAAATTATGTGGAATTAATAACATGTCAAATTAGTCTACAAAAAATTGACTTTTGTATGGTTACTGTATTCTGATGAACTTCTAGTAGTTTATTATCTGTAAACCGATTTCCATAAAATTTTACTTGATTAAGTATAAGTTTCAGCTATACTTTCTTTAAAACAGCAAAAATGTATAATGAATTATTAATCTGTGATACTAAATATATAAAATTTAGTATATAAGTAATGATTAATATTAAAATTTATTTGGAGAGATTAGGATTGTGTTTCTCAACTCTTTACTTGACGTGGTTATAGATCTTCAATCTTTAAAATTGAAGTTTTATTTTCAACATTTTTAAATTTGTAAATGTGGGTCTTTACATGACCGAAATTATCAATGTCAACATTAAAATTACACGCGTCTTGAAGTTGGAGGGCAAAATTATCGAACTACTTATTTTTTTGCCAATTTATATAATTTTAACGTTCACACTAATGATTTTGATCACATAAAAAGGTAATTTACATATTTAAATAAATTGGGAACCTAGAACGTCATTTTTGAATGTTGGGAGATTCATAACGATACATAATCAAACTCTAATTTTCTCAATTTATTAAATTTACTAATATATGTAATAAATGAAATTATAGATAATGTGTAGTGTGAAGCTTGAATGCTGATAAATTCCATTCGCGATAATTGCATATTTATTTTAGTGTTAGTCAAGTAATTGTACTTCAATTTTGTTTATTTTGATAACTACAATTTAATTTGATTTCAATATGATAACTCACTATAATTTTACCTAAGTAAGTTGATATGCAAAAGTCAATAATGATGGCTATCATACATAACAATTATTTGCATATGAAATAAGTACAAGTTTAGGAAAATTAGAATAATGTTATTTAGAATTAGCGATATTACAGAAGCAATTTAGGTGACACTATGGGATATGTTTAATTAAATGTAAAATTATGTAACTCATTTAATTGTGGCTCACATTTAACGTATCCAGTAGCACATACACCTGTGTTATAAAACTAGTGTCGCTAAATAGCAAGACTTGTGAAATTATTATGGATACCATTTATTAACTGATGTATCGAAGTGACATAATTTATGATTGAGATCAAATTAAGCTCTTGATTGACGACATCTGTTATATAGATTGACCATCAGTCTGCGAAGTAACATTTTGTTTTTCCATTTTGTCTAAAGCAAAAGTGACATGTAACTGTAACATTGATGGATTTTGATTTCATTTTGCTAATTTTGCCATTCTCTCCAAAGCAAAACATGCACACATTCAGCCAAAAAGTGAGGGTATAATTGAAAATCATGCATAATTATCAATAATCAAATACATTTATCATTCAATGGTATAAGAGTAAAAGAACTATAGTTACAACAAATAAAATTCAGTTGTGGTTACATAAACATACACATAATGTGGTGAGATAGGATTGTCTCAGAAAAATTTCAAAAAAAAAAAAAAACTCACTCTTTTTTGAAATCTCATTTGTATATAAAACCTTATACAATTTATCGTTTATAAGTAGCATTATTCAATAAAAAATTACCTGTCTAAATGCTAAAAAATAGATTAAGGACCAAAGTTTCACTGGGCCTCAAATTTGAGGATCATGTTGCAATTTCTCTTTTAAATTATATGTCCTCTTATAAGCTTCATGTAACGGATCGTCCGTTTGGGCTCCAAGTTCCCGATAGTAAGAGGGAAGTCTTCCCACACACACGGACTGGTAAGCCAAGATATAAAATAAGCACAATAAACTCTAAGAGTGTGTTTGATTAACATGGAAAATATCACCTAGAAAAGAAAATGTTTTCCATCTTTTGTGGAAAATAAAAACCACTTCTACCCAAGGAAAATATTTTTCTTAAAAATAAAGAAAATTAGGCATATTTTCAAAAGTTGGAAAATGTTTTCCATGGAAAAAAATAGCAATCAGACACTTCAAATAGGAATTTGGGTGGAAAACTCATATTTTTCATGGAAAATAAATGTAATCAAACACACCCTAAGTAGAAAGTTTGCAATCATATTTATATATGGAATACGATTAGTACACTTTCCAATAATTTAGTCTTAAACATGTAATAAACAAGCTTGTCATGCCACGTATGTAGGGGTATTCACCGATTCTTCTGCTAACTTCACCAGAAAATAACAAATAGCCATGCTATATGTACATCATGTATGACATTAAATTTGATATTCTTTCATATAGTAGCAATCTACCACCATTGATTTTAAACACATTCATTCTACTTCTACCTAGAGAGATGTCAAATTTATTGTAAATCAAGAAATCTAACACTATTCAACGTCAAATCAGCCAGAGCCAACGACTCTACCCCCACCTCAATTTCCAAGCAAGAATACCTCCACCAACCATGCTTCCCCACCATTTGGGCCCCTACTCAAAAATCCAATGATCAAACGACAATTCGAGGATAGCTCGAATGTTGGCCCCACAAATGACTTGTTCATGTAATATTTATTTCAATCACAAATTTTTTTAGTAAAATATTTTCACATTTTTTCTTATCTTTTAATATAAAATAATTTTATTGAAAGATATTGTAAATAAATTTTAAAAAAATATAAATATTTAAAAAATAAAGTTGTTTGACTTGTTCTGTAGAATCAGCATTCGAAAAGCACTAATGCTACTTAAACAACTCTCTTCGAAAAGTCACCGGCCTGCACGGCAGTTGAGAAAATTTTATTGGAAAACTCAAAACTTGCTTCTGAATCTATGGAATCCTACGAACCCGTTTTAATATAACCCTTTTTACGGGAATTTTCTTTTTAAAGTCAAAGAAAGGCATTTTTTTTTGGAGATTCCAGTGTTTTTTGGGTTTTGTGTATGATACACTCAAACGCGGTGTTAAGAAAGGGTCCTGGACCACCTGGCATTTTATTTGGTTCACAAAAACGCACTTCTCAAACTTCTTACTTCTTTCTTAAATATTTTTACTCTGATATTCAACTTTCTGGTTTCTCATTCTTGAATTTGTTGACTGGGCTGAGTCAACTCGGTTTTATGTTTGGTAGATTTTCAAGAATGTTTGTTGGTTTTTTAGATGTTGAATTGATCATATTCTGAGAAAATAAATTGTGGGATTGCTTTCATTCTTGAGAAAATGAAAGCATTTTGGGAACTCAAAAGTCATCTTTTGCTGGTGCTCTTGATATGCTTTAATAACTTGAGTTTTTGCTGGTCTCTCAATGGTGAAGGTACGAGCTTTTTATATTCTATTAGATCAAAAGAAATTGGAGATGAAAATTAAGCTTTATTTTTTAGTTTGAATTTACTAGATTTTTGTTTATATATTTATGTTTGTGTTTATGAAGGTGTGGCTTTGCTGAGATTTAAAGAGAAAGTGGAGAATGATCCATATGGGGCTTTATCAGATTGGAATCAAGAAGTGGGAGTGGAAAATCCATGTTCATGGTTTGGAATTGGATGCTCTGAGGGGCATGTGGTGGTTCTGTAAGTATATTGTCTTGTGCCAAATTGTTACTTTTTTTGATTTGCTACAATCCTTTTTTTTATAATCTTTTCTGATTTGGAATTCTCTGTTTTTATTTCTTCCTTTTTTAATTTGGTAGTGTTCGATTGATTTGATTGTCATATGTTAAGCAGACTTACATGAATCACATAAGAGAAGGCAACAGATATGCTTACTTTAGGGGGGGAAAGAGTGGCAATTGATTTTTCTCTGTGTAACATTCTTGTTAGAGAAACATGAGGCGGTCACAAAGTTCTTGCATAAGGGAAGAGGTTGGTTAGTGTGGAGGTTGATTAAGTAGATAAAATGCAAATTTACGATGTTGAAAAGGTAGAAGACATTAGATTTTGGAACTTTTAAGGTTCTGAAACAGTACGAAAGTTTCTTACCAATAATATATGTGAAGTTTCTTTTTTGTTGATTATGTGGAAAAGCTTGGGAATAATGTGCTGGAATAAGAGCTAACCGTGCTTACTGGCACTGATGGAAAATTCAAGAATCTGGCACCAATATGGCTATTGGAAGATGATTTCTTGTTGGGATTGTTGAAATTGGTAAAATGTAGCTGATGCTGATACGAATTACTGTCTGGAAAGAGATGAACCTCTTTAAGGGGTTAATTGAATGGTGCCTAGTTAAAAAAAGAAGATGCCTCAGTTTCTTTTTGTTCTTGCAAAAATTGAAGTGTATAATACTTTTTAAAAGAACCTGCTTACAGCTCTACTATTTATTAGGATTAGTGCATCATACATGGATAAATACATGCTTTTTCATACATACACCTACAATCGTGGAACATGATGTGAAGTATGATCAATGGAATTTCAAAATCCTCTAAGTGCTTGTTTTGGTTATTTCTTCTCAACTCGTGAACTAGCATGTTTTCGCACTTATATGTTCAACTTCAATGTGTTATTGTTATGCACAAAACACTTAAGAAATTCTTCATTATTATCTGAAGTCATATTCTTGCAGGAACCTGAAAGATCTATGTCTGAGAGGCACTTTGGTACCAGATCTCGGGAACCTGGTTCATGTGAAATCTATGTGAGTCGCATTAAATTGGTTAATTTGGACAATATTTGCAGTTCAAATCTTGTTGCCTCAGGAAATTTCTATATTTTCAAATTTACATTTTATGAAACTCTGATTTATCTTGAACTACTTTACAGAAGCTTACGCAACAATTCTTTCTCTGGTGTCATTCCGGAAGAGATCTCTAAGTTGAGCGAATTAGAAGTATTGGACCTTGGATATAATAACTTCAGCGGACAGCTTCCATGTCATCTTATCAATAATTTCTCAATAGCAATTCTGTACATTCACAATACAATTAACTTTGTTAACACTGAGATGAACCTTTTTATGCTCTCAATAATGGGCTTTTTTTGTTTGATACAGTTTACTTGACAATAATGAGCTTCTTGGCAACCCATATCCTGAAATTTATGAGCTTCAAAAGCTATCTGAAGTTCAAGTGAATGAACGTCTGCTGTCCAGCGGCATAGAAACGCTATCTTGCAATGACAGATTAATCTCAGGGTACATCTATTTAGTCTATTTGATTCTCCTTTTTGTAAATGTAGTCAAGTGATGGCTTGCAATGGTTGTATTGCTGCATGAATAATCTTACCCCTTTTCCTGTAATCCTTGCCAAGATCGCCAGGAAATTCTTTCTGGGCCGTTGAGTAATTTCGCTTTTCTTCTAAAATGACTCGAAATATGTTTTAGGGACAATAACAAAAAGTTTACGTCTGTCTCACTTCAAAAAATTATATGATCTTGTGCCTGTTACTTTTGTCTGTCACATTATTACTAGCGTTCACAACAGCACTATCCATTTTCTGTTTTATTGAATCATTCCAAAACAGGGCAAACGGATGTATTTTGTTTTCCAGATTTGGATCCTTACACTTATTCTCCATTTCTAAGGTGTATCCGCATATATATGACTGTTGCCTCTGATTCGCATTCAAAAAGCTTCTATTTTCATTTTCAAGTTCATGAAGGATTGTAACAATTGCAGGAATCTAGGACAAATGGGAGATGTAGCTCAACGGAAATTGTTACAAGATTTTAAATTGTCAGTTCAAGCCTTATTTTTCCTGCCACCATCATCATCCAAATCTGGAAGTTCCCCTACACCAGAACCATCCCCTTCCCCTTCCCCTTATCCTCTCCCTCCTGCTTCTTCTCCTGAAAATACTTCCCCACGTTCACCCCCGACGAGCCCCCCTCCTTCTCCTGGAAGTGTTTCTCCATCTTCACTTCCTAACCCAGCAGAAAGTCCTTCCAAGCCAGCTAAAAGTTCCAGTCGTAATCATCATAGAATTCTGATATTATCTGGAGCCATTGGAGGTCCTTTGTTACTTTTGTTTTTGATCGCGGGCATATTGTTTTGTCAATATAGTAAGGTTGCTACTGTCAAGCCTTGGGCTACGGGAATAAGTGGACAGTTGCAGAGAGCATTTGTAACGGGTGAGTTTCTCTCCTACAAGCACACCTCACATGTTTTCTTAGAGATTATTTCTATATGACTCTTTTGTTTTTGTTTTTTGTGTCAAATTGAAATCATATCTAATGCTTTTGAAGTTCTTTTATTCTCTTAATACACATTTCCTTATAAAACTGATCACAGTTAATGAAGATTCTACACCATCTACCAACAATTCAACTATCTTTTTGTGTCGTAGGGGTCCCAAATCTGAAGAGATCAGAACTTGAGATTGCTTGTGAAGATTTTAGCAATGTCATTGGCTCTTCATCATTCTGCACGCTATACAAGGGTACACTGTCCAGTGGAGTTGAAATAGCTGTTGCATCTCTGGCTATCGCCTCTGCAAAGGACTGGTCAAATATTCTAGAAGCCCAGTTTAGGACTAAGGTATGTTGATTTGATTATTTAAGAATTTGTTTGTTTGATGAGAATTCTGCCCTCAAATGGACCTAATTGGTATATTATTATAGATTCTTCTTGTTTTTCTATTTAATAAATTTAGTTATCATGTGGCTTCAGATTGATACACTATCAAAAGTGAATCACAAGAATTTTGTCAACTTAATTGGATATTGCGAGGAAGAGAAACCTTTCACTAGAATGATGGTTTTTGAGTATGCTTCCAATGGAACTCTCTTCGAGCATCTACACAGTGAGTATTCAATTTATTTTATTTTGTTTTTTCCATGTTCTTCTTGCATTTTGGTTCTTTTGGCCAAGTTGATAAAAGTTTGGGGTATTCACTGATGCTTGGTGTTTTAATAGAACAATGAGCCATGTTACAATTTACGTCTATTATGCCACCTTTAATCAAGTCATAGTTATATTATCACTTAGCATGTAGCATAAAAGTTGATATTCATTTCATATAACCAATATGGCTTGGTCGAGGTGAGAACAAATTTGTATATCAGTATGTGTGACAATTATTTTCTTAATATGTCCATGATGATTCATGAGATAACCTAATTCATGTATTCTGCAGTAAAAGAATCTGAACACTTGGACTGGGCAATGCGGTTGAGAATCGCAATGGGGATGGCATACTGTTTGGAGTACATGCACCAGTTGACACCGGTAGTACCCCACAGAAACTTGACTTCTTCAGCCGTATATCTCACTGAAGATTTCGCAGCCAAAATATCGGACTTTGGCTTCTTGGGTTACGGGTCTTCAGCTCAGATTGAACCAAATCTGCAGAGTAATGTCTACAGCTTTGGTGTTGTACTATTTGAGATGATAACCGGTAAACTGCCTTATGTAGTTGGTAATGATTCACTTGAAGACTGGGCATCGGATTATCTTAGAGGAATTCCATTCCTTAGAGAAATAGTGGATCCAACTTTGACATCATTTCAAGAAGATCAAGTTGAACAAATTGGTCGTTTGATAAAATCATGCGTTAATCCTGAGCCGAGACAGAGACCATCAATGAGAGATATTGCTGCACGGTTGAGAGATATAACGTCAATAGCCCCCGATGCAGCAATACCGAGACTATCCCCTGTTTGGTGGGCAGAGCTTGAGATTCTGTCTACTGAGGTAAATTAAGAATTCTTCTTTTTTATCCTACAGATGCAGAAAAAATTCCCTGGATGGGATTTGCACATAACAGAGATAGAAAAGGCTGGTGAATATTTCTAGTTCACTCTTGTTAAAATATGTCAAATGAAGAGAAAATATAGTATACTGTAAATTAATGGATATATATTCCCATAAGCGGGAAAAGGTAGTTCTTTTACTTTTGTAATGATGCTAGTTTGATCTGGTTGATTTTTACATAAATGTCTTTGTTAAAGCTTGCCTTTGTAAATAGTGGAAAGATTGAGAAGAGAAGCAAGAGAGAGGAGATCGGGTTTTCTTAATTCAATTTTCGAGTCGACTAGAATCAAATATATTATTCATCCCCGAGCACGTAAAGCAAGAATGTTTTTTGTAAGCAAAATTTATGAACTTCCATATGGATCTTAATTCAATTTTCGAGTCGACTAGAATCAAATATATTATTCATCCCCAAGCACTTAAAGCAAGAATGTTTTTTGTAAGCCAAATTTATGAACTTCCATATGGATCTTAATTCAATTTTCGACTCGACTAGAATCAAATATATTATTCATCCCCTAGCACGTAAAGCAAGAACGATTATTGTAAGCCAAATTTATGAACTTCCATATGGATCTTAATTCAATTTTCTACTCGACTAGAATCAAATATGTTATTAATCCCCGAGCATGTAAAGCAAGAATGTTTTTTGTAAGCCAAATTTATGAACTCCCATATGGATAGAAATATGAACGAATAACATATTTAGAGTCGAATTCCAATTTTACAAGCAGATCCATCCATTGAAGTCCAAAATTTTAAATATGAAGACTCTAGCATTAAGATTTTTCATGAGAAATGGCAACTACTAGTTTGTATTCATTTATACACAAGTATTTATTGTTTCGATTAGGTTGAAAATCTACATTTTATAATCGCTAAAGCTAACAATTAGGACCTTAATAACAAATTCGATCGTTTACTATCGACTCTTGATATTATGAAGATCATGAAATGAGCAAAATTATTGAAACATAACATGAAGGTGGCAATCACGTTAGCAATATTTGGCAAAACAAATTATTCAAATGCAGTATTGTAGTAGCACCCACGTTAGGATCTCCAAAACTCAAACCACACAAATGCCACACCAGTAACCGTATATATAGTACCAAATACAATACTCTAAACCACCAAACAATCTTTCCAACTTCCTCATCTTAAGGCCTTCCGAGAAGATGGCGAGCAGCCGACTCAACAGCCTCGTTTCATTTCTTGTCCTCTCATTGGCTGTTTCCTCAACAACTGCACACGAAAATGGCACAAACACACACAAACCAGTAGAGAAGCATGTTGACGTTGTGGTAGAAGGAGTTGTCTACTGCCAGAGCTGTGATCAGTATGGAACATGGCCTCTGACGGGAGCAGAGCCTATTGAATCAGCCACGGTTAGTATCATCTGCAAAGACCACAGAAACCGAGTCAGTTTCTATAAGGCATTCCATACGGACAACAATGGATATTTCTATGCACAGCTTCTAGGATTCAAGAAGAGCCATGCTCTATTGGATCATCCTCTTCACTCATGCCACGTAAAATTGGTATCATCACCACTTGAAAACTGCAATCTTCTCTCCAATATCAATTATGGACTCTATGGTGCTCCACTTCGTTATGAAGATAAGAAACTCATAGGAACAAATTACGAGGCTGTGATATATGCTGCAGGCCCCTTGGCTTTCCGTCCAGCACATTGTGCTCCCAAGGAACAACCATGAGTTGAACACTAGCTCCCCTTAAACCTGAGGAATAATTACACTCTACATTCATTTTTCTACCATTTACCTGATTTGATTCAGTGTTTTCAACTAATATTGAGCCTGTAAGCTGTGAATCATTTTATAGTTTTAACTTCTTTTTTTGTTCTGTTACTTCTGGAGTTAATTCTCAATAACTCAGTTCTATCATGGATAAAAATTGTATGCAAATGTTGTGAAAATCTCATAACACTTGCATATCACAAATATTTGAACTACTAAAGAAAATGATTAGATTAGATTATATCAACTTCAGAACCGGGCAAGTCTATGAAATCCATTATGAAACAATACCTGTATCAATTACAAGAATTCACATATCCATCGGCATTGCAAACATTTTACTGATTTCAGCCATTGCTTCCTTAGTGCATAGAGTTTGTTCAAATAGATCGTGTTCGTTTCTGGCAGACAAACTTGATAGGGAGCTCCCTTGTTCATTGTCTAATTCCTCATCAGGAAGAATCAAAAACCCACTGCAACTGGTCGTCTTGACATGATTAGGTACATCATCATGCTTATTTGGCTGGCTTGTCCTTGAAAATTCGATTGGCTTCTGAAACATATTATTAACATCATCCATAGCATTTTCATTGTCAAATTCGTCATCTGGAAGTATCAAAAACACATCAGAACTGTTCTTCACATCCGTTATTCTGTCTTGCTTCTTCATCCTGCTTTTCCGTGTAAATTCTATTGGCTTTCCAAACATGCTATTAATATCTTTCATAGCCTCCTTCAAATTAATAGTGGGCTCAACCAGGCCATGGTGGCAAACATTTTCGACCTCTGGTTCGTCAGAGATGGTGGATCCTACGAACCGAAAAACAACTGTATCCTCCCGTTGACCAGCTTGTGGCCTCCTTCTAGCATCTAGATCTTTAGAGCATTCAGAAAGATCATTTGGAATTGAAAATGGAAAATCATTCCCATGAATAACACCTTCAGCAGAGATTTCAACCTGAATCTCCTTCTCATGGCTTTCCTCATCATCCATATATATTTGAAATGGTTTGTGTACAGGCTGATTAGAGTCAGATCTTGGTGGTGGCTTTGATGAATACTTTGTCGGTTTCTGCTGACACAATACAATATCAGTCTCTAAGCTTTTCTCATCATAAACCTTGATTTCATTGTTGAAGCTCTCACCAGTTTTGAGCTGGCTTCTGTCTGACGTCCTGCCAGCTATAGATGGCACCAATGGTTCTTGGAACATGCTATTTATGGCATTAATGGCCTCTTTTGTGTTAATTGTAGGCTCCACTAGACCATGATGCCTCGAGTCTTCTGCATTAGATTGCCCAACAATGGCAGTATCTACAAACTTAGTCACAACTGTATCTTCACCTCCAAATTTTTTAGTTCTGTCGTGTTTGACTTTAGTTTTTTCTAAAGAACTTTTGCCTCTACAATCACTCACGATCACCTTCTTAAGTTGCCTATTTTTGAGCAATTCAACATTATTAGAATTTGCTGCAATGTGTTTATGATTTGCCTCTTCTATTGGCAATTCATTCTCAGAGCTTTGTGACTGCTTAATCATGTTCTCAGCATTTACAGACTCTGGTTGCATCTCTAAAGAACATTCTCCTAGCCAAGCTCCCACAGTTTGTTCATCAGTTCTGCACGCACTCTCATTCTTTTCTTCAACCTCATCATTCTTTGGAATACAAATGTTAGTTTTCCCTACCTGGTGATGCCATATATCTTCCCTTGTTTAGAAAACAAAGAAAACATAGCAACAATAGGAAATTTATATAGCAGAGCATGATCTATCATAACCTGAATTCTCTTATTTCTCTGTCGCTTCATACGATGAAGAAATTGCTCATATGCCTTTTGCAACTCATCAGCAGGCTCTGCAAGGCTGTTGAAAGATAGGCACAAAAGAATCTAATTTAGGACCTGTTTGAACCACATTATTCCAAAAAAATGCATTCTTAAACGGTGATTTGATATCATTTCAACCGCACATTCTTCAATAAAATAATATTACACGCAAATCAAAAACTTTTCCTTATTTTTTAACCACACATTTCCCATTAATACACTATTCCAGAATGCATTATTACCAAAATAATGTGGCTCAAACACCCCCTCAAAAAATTTAAAAATTAGCTGTTATTAGTATAACATATAGTTCACAATCATTTATCTGTTTTTTGGATAATAAATACTATTGGATTGATTAGTTTTTATTGTTATATGGAAGCACATCACATTATCCGTGTCCCACAAGTATCAGACATATGTCGATACCGACATTCCTCAAACGCTCTACCATATAAATTTTTCTTTTTTAATTAAAAATATTAAATATTTTTAACTCAAAGTTATTAGAAAATAAAAATATATATACCCATAATTAAAAGATTTCAATAAGAAAAATTAATAATAAGTATAAAATTAAATTTATACTATATAAATGAAGAATTTTAAAAAATTTAATCTACATGTAATGTCATTACTTTTTTGAAAAATTGTGTACTGACGTATCTGACATGTATCGTGTTAAACACACGTATCAGTGTCAGTGCATCATAGATTGACTTTGCTGGAAATCTTCTATATGTTTCAATAGCTTTGAAAATCTATTATATTTTAATAAAAATAGCCTTTGTCCACTAATTATTAGCCATAATTCATCAATGGAACCCATCGTATGTTGATGTAACCTAATTGATTTCTTGAATATATATTAGTATACCATGTATAAAATACTTTATAATTTCAAACACAAACAATAAAAACACACAACACGCTAAAACAATACTTCGACCCTAGAACTTCATCACCGTGGTGACAGCAATATCAATCCAGGCAACAAAAAGGACATCAAACCGGCATAGACTAGTGACTATATAAAATAATCTCAATAGTAATGACTAGTGGTCATATGGGAGACTTATCGTTATTTTGTTTGAGTAGTAACCTTATGTCTTTATTGATTTATTTTGTGCTTGTTTGCACTGATACTTCAAGTTTATTTATTTAATTAATTTTTTTTTTTTTTTGGGAATTTTATAATCAGTTTATGTTATTACATGTTTATTTTTATATTTTTGTATGTTTTTACTATTTTTTTGGTCTTTGGTGAGGCTTACGGCTCAAAACGCCTAGAGCCTTACTCTCGACTCACGAAGAAAAAGTGCTACAGTACACGATTTCTCCTTTTTAAACAATTGATGCACAATATAGTGAACAGGAGAACACAAAATAGAAGAGATNCAGTGCAGAAGCACAAATGTACACAACTACCTCCGGAAGGCACTCTGATACATTTTTCTTGTAAATTACTAATTTTTGCTTAAGCAGCATTTAGTTAAATACTCCTCAATTAGATTTACTAGTTACTTATTCTATTCTTGGTGTAACAAAATTGGAGCTCATAATTGAAATTCATGAAAAAACAATTAAATATAAGACAAAATCATTTCTAATTCCAACAGTCGGACCCCAATTCAATGTATCTTAACACAAACTGGTTTCACCATGGCAGTAAAAGCAAGAAAATAAGTCTCCAGTACTTCTAAAGTCTGGAAGACACCAGCCTAATGCTAAAAATTTTAAGAAAATAAAAAGTAATTCAAACAAATTTGCTCTTTATTTTCCTTGCTATTCTTAGCAAGCAAACACAGCATCAAAACCAAACAATTTTATAATAATAATAATAAGGGAGAATCATTAAGAAAAATGAAAATAAAATATTGGGTTGGTGTCAGAAAAAAGAGTTACCAATTGCAACCAAACACGAAGGTAGCGCAGGTCGTTGGAATAGCGGCGGTCAGTTTGAAAATTCTCGGCGCATTTCTGAAGAAAGCGAGGCAGTTTCTCTTTGAGAAGCTGGGGCGGCACCGAGTCTTTCATTTTCTTTATCCCTCTATTACAAAAAAAGAAAATCGATTTGCATAGAGAAACGCACAAAACAAACACAGCAAGAGGGAAAAATTTCTGGGTATTAATATATATTTACTGACCGGATCCATGGGAGAAGAGGATCATTGCCATTGTAGGATTTGATGTCTGAGATTATCGAAGAGAATAGATTGTTAAAGAGAGTATTGTTGTCGTTCGACATTGATGGAATGAATACCTCTGGTGAGCGGAGTTGAATGATACTGTAGATTGGGTGGGGGTTCTGATTTGAATTTGTTCAGGCGCTGCTTAGGGTGGAGGACTTTTGTAAGAATTCTTTATCGAAGAGGTCCTTTTGCGAAACTGCAACGGGTCTCTATTTTTGGCATTTTGTGCCAATGGGTCCAAAAGAAATAAAACATGGCATCACGTTTTAATATTTCATATTCGTAATCCATCGTGACATCAAATGCGCATATATCACATTTCTAAAGGGTAAATGGGTAAATACTTAATTTTAATTTTAAAAATTAAAAAGGAAAAAAATAATTTTTATTTGTGATATAAAAAGAGGGAAGAAGAGAAGAGATAATAAAAGCTAGTAGACTTGTGTGTAGGATTTAATTCACCAATGGCTACCCAACTTTATACTTAGTATCATCGTGACCACCTAGTTAGATTTTATTTTACCACGACCACCCAATTTCATATACGCTTTATCATAGCCACCTAATTTCATATAATATTTCACTACGACCACCCAACTTTTTTCGACATTTTCACTAATTTTAAAAGGGATAAAACGATAACTTTACATTATATATATAAAATAAATTTTAAAAAGCTTATTTAATTAAAAAAAATGTTACCTAAAAAATAAAATAAAAACTTATTTTTAAGAAAAAACGTTTCTTAGAAAAAATATAAATTAAAAAGTTATTTAACAAAAAATGTTCTTTAAAAAAAACAAATAAAAACTTTTTTAAAAAATAAAAACTTTTTTTTTTTAAAAAAGTCACTTAGAAAAATAAATGAAATAAAAATATTTTTAAAACTTTCATTTAAATTTATTTTATATATAGTGCAAAGTTACCGTTTTGGCCCTTTTAAAATTAGTAAAAATGGTAAGAAGAAGTTGGGTAATCATTGTGAAATTAAATAAAATTGGGTGACCATGGTGACAGGAAGTAAGAAGTTGGGTAGCCTTGGTAAAATAAAATTAAATTGAATGGCTATGGTCACACTAAATATAAAATTGGATGGTCATTCGTAGATTTAACCTTTTGTGTGTATTATAAGGAGAACCAAAACCCCATATTGATATGGAAAGATTAGGGATGGTAATAATTCTAGGGCTATAGGGGTACAATTATCATTTACTAATAAATTTACCATTTGCAGCACTCTCCATTAAATGACATATTACAAAATATTTGCCTCGTTAAAACTTTGTTTGGTAAAAATCCAATAGGATAGAAAAAATCAAATGAACGAAAAAGTGTATAGTTATTTTGGAGTATTATAGATAAATATTGCTTCATTAAAATTTTGCTAAGAAAATTCAATGGGACAAAACTTAAACTAAAGAAAAGTAGTGCAGCTACTTCATCTAATGTTGATCACTGAAAACTTTTGAGTCGACATATTGCAATCTCGTGAACCAATTTCTTAAAAGTAGATGTTAGCCGTGCTTTTGTGAACAAATAAGCCACGTTGTCACTTGAGTGAATTTCTTGAATATCGATGCCGCCAATTTTTTTTAAGCTCATGTGTATGAAAGAATTTTGGAGAAATATGCTCCGTCATGTCACCCTTGATATAGCCTCATTTGAATTGTGCAATACAAGCTGCATTCTTGAATATGATGGGTTATATTCGACGTATCATTATAGTTCCTAATGTCTAAGTCGATCATGCCAAAATATAAAATTTGTTGGGTCAACGGATTTCTAATTTGTGACAATATTTGTTTCAACCATTTTATAAATATATAATACATGTTAGATAGGAAGTACATGAAGTTTTTCTTTTATTCGCTTCTGGCCAAATATAAAAGAAGTTACGCAAAGATATTTAATATTATTTTCTTGTATCGTCTCAATGTGATTTCCATTACAGCTAACTACACAATTTTTTTTTTAATTTTGCTAGAATAAAGTGCGTTGTCAATATATAATTTTGTATTATTTGATGAAATAATACAAGCTCTTCCAGAACTTTCAATGATATTCGATGTACCTGATATAATATTAACATTATTTTCTGTTAATGTTAAGTCAATTTTTTCTTTTATTTATCTTGCAGAATNTTGAAGACATTAGATATAGATGTGTTTTCATACTCAAATGTAAAAGTATAATTCCTCAAATTTCTCACATCGACTATAACTCAATTTTTTATGCACAAGACTCCTTCACGACAAACAATACTTGCATAAAAACTATTTTCAATATAAGTATCTCGATTTTAAAGATTACATATTTATGAAATACTTATCTGTGCAATAAATGTGAAAATCCTTCAAATACTTGCATGAAAATTCATCACGAAGGAAAAAATCTGGAGGGACAATAATTTGTCTGTCCGGACGTCCTGATGTGACCGTCCGGACAAGACTTCCAACAGTCATTTCAATGACCGTTTGTCAAATGGCTAGTTGCCCGTCCGGATCCTAAGCGGACGTCCGGATCGCGTGTCCGAATTGACAGACCTTTTGACCGTTTGATGGTTATAAATACCCCACTTTCTACCACAATCAATACAAGAATTCTAGAGCTTTAAAGTGCAACATTTATTGATCTTTCCTACCTTGTTTTCAATTCTTTAAGACCAAATCATTTAACTTTTGAAAAACTTTTTGAGTGATCAAATTTTTGTGAAATTCCTATATCTCAAAAAGGGTTTCTCCTTGACCACACTTAAAGCTATATTCTTTGTGAATTATTGAAGTATTGTATCTACTTCTCTCTCTTGATTCTTAATTAAGTTCATATCATTAATTAAGAGAGAAGTCTTTGATTGTAATTTCAATTTTCCTTTAAATTTTAAATCGTGGGTCAGTTGAGGTCCCGAAAAGCTCAACATTGTAAATGATCGGTGCTCCTTGTTTGTAAAAAGGTTGGATTGTACCATAAGTCAATCAAATATAGTGGAACAGGCCTTGTTCGTGATAGAAAGCTTGGTAACAGGGAACGTAAATCGTTGATTGAATTGAACCTCTTTTTTACATCATTTACACTCTCTTTTCCCTTCCTCCTATTACTTTTGTGTTATCTTGCTTATTCATTATTTTAATTGCTTAATTTTGCATTTATTTTCGAAAAAGTATCAAATAATCAATTCACTCCCCTCTTGGTTAGTTGTTCTTGGGCTTTCAATTCTATCATGAATACATAAATATAACAAAATAAATATATTTTAAGAACTTGAATTTAAATTTAAAAGAAGAAAGTAATTCAATATTATGAAATTAACAATGCATAAGAAAAATTCAATTTATTTTTTATTTGAAAAGTATAAACATATTTCAAATTGAATTTTTAAAACAAAGGAAAATAGTAGAAAGTAAATTGATTTATATCTTTAATTACATTACCACCACTCAAATAGTTAATATTCTCATATAGATTAGCAAATAAATCAGAAACATCCAAATGAGTCATATCAAATGGACCATCATAATTAGTAAAATTTGTTTTCACTTTTCTCGTTTCCTTGATGGATTTTTGGTAAAGATCCATAAAATATTTTGGATGTGCTACTTTCGTTTGCTTTGTGTATTTTTAGATTGTTGCTGATAACTTTGTTTATTATTTCGTCCATGGTTTATTTTACTTGCACATCCATGTCTACCTCCAAATTCGTATCCATGTCCATGCCCACGTCCTTATCTTGATATTACATTTGTTTCAAGCAATACAATGCCATCAGCTTCAAGTAATTGTACAAAACTAGTTGGATGTAATTCATGATTTTTCATCGTAAGTTTATTATTTTATTCAGCTATAAACCACACGCATGATAGTGCTGCTGTAGGAGCATATTCGAGGCTTGAAAGGTAGAGAACAATCAAGAAAGCTCCAGAAAAATGAAAAAAAGAAGTTGATAAAAAGCTAGAGTAATCAAAATGAACAAAAATTCTACGCTAAAACACAGAAAAAAATAATAAAATGCCTAAAAGTTCTAGAGAACGATGACATTTGGCTTCGGGAGTAGGTGGTTTGTGGATCTAAAGGATGGACAACTATTGCTCAGAACGTCGTTGTAATACTCCGAAATTTTATGCTCGTTTAAATTTTCGTAGGATAGTGATTTAACTTTCAATATTCTTTTTGGCCATAAGGAAAAGGGGACACCACATTTATAGTGGTTAATGTTAGAGGTAGTTAATGAATGTAGGCATGAAGTGTCAAAGGTTGTGTATGTATGAAGTGATTATTAATTAGTCGAAACTTAAGGCAAGTTTGGACTTGAATGAAGTGGATTATTTTGTTAGGACTTCAATTGACCAAATGATTAAATTATGTTACAATCTACAATTTTTGAATATGTAAGTTGGGTACAAGTTTAAATTTGGGGTACACTTTGTTAACAATGAAAGTTAGAGGGTTTAGATTATATTAGTTGAAAAGATAAGAGGTTTCCTTTGTAAATCTAGGTTTTGAGGCCACTTATTACCCTATAATCAACCCACTTGTCCTCCATCATCACCATACACTTAGATAGTCGACCAAACATGTGTACAAGTAAGGAAAAAAAAAAGAAAAAGAAAAATGGGAGAAAAGAAGGGGTGAGGCGGTGGGAAGAGAAAAAAAAAAAGAAAAAATATCAAGTTTTATCCTTATCTTTATATAAGTATAAATACATCCATATCCATTGCCATAGAAAGATTTCCTTCATTTTACAAAACACTTATACACTTAAAAAAAGAGCAAAAACTGAAAATAAGAAAGGAAAGGGAAGGAAG
>NW_019265692.1:26469-40739 GCF_002742605.1 Olea europaea var. sylvestris | reverse complement strand
CATTTGAGATTCTAAAAATATTTCTGTTTTCCTCTTTGAGTTTTCTAAATATGGCCGAAGGAATCACTCAATTTGGATATCTATGACCGGAGTTATCAAGGTTTTAACGTCAAGGGGTCAATCTGGATTTTCTGTGCAACACTTCACTGTTTTCAGTAAAACGTCTATATCATATGATCTTGGAAAATTTTCATATTTTAACCTAGAAAAATAATTGAAATTATCTTTCTAATGCCACAAATTTCATGTAAAACGGAGTTGGGGTGAATTTTATAAAAATTGTCAAACTTGCTGCCCCAACTAATCGTAATAGTGTCGAGGCCGTATATGTAATATATAATTTCATGTTGACATGCACTTTTATCGGCCATCAAATTTTATAAGTATTGTTTTATCAAATTGAAAAATAAGTTTCTAACATGTGATACTTCTCTTTAAGAGTATTTACATGTATCAAAGACTGAAGTTATTATGTTTAGTACGTGACCCTCGAAGTTTAAGTTCGGGGCGTCACAATCGTTTTCCTTCAAAATACAAAAGCCTAATCCAATCGAAGCTAAAATTCTACCAAACTGCAAATATTGAAGACTAACGATTTTTTTGAATTAAATAAACAAATAAGAAAAACAAAAACAAAAACAAACTAAATCACTCCCCTGCAACCGTACCAAATTTTGGCGTGTTGTCGTAGGCACCCAAAAATAAAACCTATACTCCTTAAATTTATATGTAGTAGTGTGAGTAAAGATCGCTCCCATGAAGAGTGTCTAGTTTAATTTTATGATATGTTAACAATAACACGTGTTTTGATTATAACACAATTAATTTTGAGAAATAACTAATAGCAATGTAAATGAACGAATTGAATTAAAATCAATAGAACATACCTTGATCTAAGTCAACATCTACCGTTGGAATTTCACAATTGGCCATTGATCCACGTATGATTATCAATTCATATTTTTAGCATTCAGTGTTGGAATTTTTTTCTATCTCTTCTTAATTATAGTTAATTAGAAAACAAGCGATCCAATCAACCCTAATTATTAAACAACCCAGGACAAGTACTAAGGTTCATAATCTCTAACGCAGCAATTCATTAAATCCTAATTGCTTCACGAGTTAAATGAATTAAACAATTACAAATTTGATAGCCAAAATTGTAATGTACTATCATGAAAATACACATAAAAGAACACTTAATACTTAAAATATGAATGAAATAATGAAAATAATTTAGATCTCCCAGTTTAATTTGTCCCGAGGCTCCAGTTTCCTTCGACCAAGTAAAAAGATTTAGCTACTCATGAAAATTGAAAGTCTAAAAGGGAGGAGAGAAGATGGGAGGTGCCTTCTCTTGTTTTGTGATTGTTTTAGGATTTTATAACGTGTTCCTCATTTGTTTACATAAGAGTTCTAATCAAATAGGGAAATCAAAATTTTCCCACCGAAATTGTACTATGCGACCTTGAAAATAAGGCCAAAAACAAATTTGTGATTGCATAGACTTTTCTACTATGTGAGCGCAAAGTAGTGAAAAACTTCCAAAAGTTGCATTTTAGTCCTTGAACTTCAGTTTACTTTCATTTTGGTCCCCCTTTTTTGCTTGTTTCTTCTAATTTCTGCCATATTTATCCAATTGCAACCTAAATAAAAAGAAAAAGAAAAAGAACAATGAGTACATCTAGAAATCAATTAATCACAAAAGTATAAAATAAAGAGACGAAAAATATAGCATTTCACTTTCTTATCAAATTTCCCATACTTAGCTTTTGCTCGTCCTTGGGCACAACTCAATTTTTACTTCCCCAAAAACATCAAAGTTGTAACGCCATCAATATAGAACAACCAAACTGATGCGAAACCCATAGTAACGTTGACTACGAAACTCACAACGAGATTGACGAACCCAAGAAAGTCAAATTAATCCAAGAGTTTAGGATTAACCCAAAAGAAAGTCGAACCAAAAAACTCAACAAGAACGACGCTTGAAAGACCCTTAGATCACCCAATCCAAGAATTAAATCCGGTTCTTTGAACTACACAAGTTAACACTTGATAAGTTCGAAGTTGTTCAATGAAAAACGATGAAGAGAAGACAATACGCCTCACTTTAATTCAATATCAATAATGTCAAAAGTTTTTAACAATTGAATGGAAATTCCTATTTATACTAAACCTAAAAACTAGGTAAAAATCGTGCAAAAGTCGATCATAATTCCCAAAATATGGAAAATAATCAAAAACTAACAAAATATGAAAAATTGCCAAAATTAGGAAATTCGCCAAAAAAATGGTCTATGCGACCGCATAGTGTATTTCCATGCGGTCGCATGGTTCAGTTCGGTTGGCTCCTTTGAGTTTCGGTCAGCACCTATGCGACCGCAAGCCTCTCAAGCCTATGCGACCGCATAGGCTTATCATTTTTCTCCGTCTACGGCTTTCGATATTAAATTGATCCAAGTTGATTCGGCCTTCGACCCGAATATGAAAGTTGCTCCATTTTGAGTCCCAAACATGGTTCCATCAATGGTTTCTTGAACGAGCAATCCCATCGCTTGTTTCACTTGCTTTGCCCTTGATCGCGTCATTGGACCGTCATCGACTATCAACGGATCTCGTCTCGCACTTGCCTTCATCGGGCTCGACTCCTGGATCATATCACAAACTCTTTAAAACACATAACACATCATGAACAAACATTCTTGCACTACTTATAATCAATTCACAAGCATTTTCATGTGAAGATGGAGTGATCCAAACATGTAGACCCTCACGAGAATAAGCACTTGACTCTCATGTGTTTGAAGGGTAGTGTTTTGCTCAAATTCATTCCAATGGAAATGATCTACAATATGCTTGTATATCTTCACATTCTCCACCACTTGGATCACTTGCATAACATGAATCATAAGGGCTTTCCAAGGTTTGTAACGTGGCTTAGGGACAAGGTGGGAAATATTTGGGTATGTGGTTCAAAAGCCATTGAAAGTAAGCTCAAATCTATATAAGACATGTAAAGCCAACCACTTACTCAATAGATTCTTTGCATCTATTTCACACAAATTGAACCCTTTCTTCGAATGTTAGGAGGAATTATGAACGTAGATAGTTTGTAACTTAAAAAACCATTCCCTCCATCACTTCTTTTCTTTTCTTTTTTTTACTTAAAATATTGCACTAGTAATGGAACTTATAAAGTGAGACTGAAACCATGTTCCATTCCATCAACCATAAATTCAATTACCCTCACACTTATTTCTTGCGCACCCATACATATCATAGTGATGAACAATACCCCACTAGCTCTACAACTTGGGTAAAAGGTATTGTTTTTCTGGGTTAAAACTTGTAACGTGAGTTTACAAAAGAAAAGGCAATAAAGCTCAAAGTGTTTCAACAAAAGGGAAAAATTAATTACATGGTAGACTGTTTGGCTATTTTAGCTTATAACAAAGATGTCTTTAATCATGTTCATGCGTACATGTGTGAATGTGACCTTGAAGAGAATCAAGGCAAGTTCTGGAGAAACAAGTTAATGGAAGAATATCACTCATGAAAGGGATTAGTGAGACTGATGTGGATGTGTCAGTCTAAAGGCTCAAAATCTCACCGGCTTTTGTCTACTAAATTCAGTTACTACCATCCTCAAAGAAAATGACTAGACCAATTAGCTCTAAGTTTAGAGATTACCTATTCAGTCAAGTTATGAGTTCTTCAAAAGCTTAATTAAATCTAGCAAATAGCATACACAACCAAAAATCATTCAAGACCACATTTTTTTCAAATAAAATTTAAACTTACACTAATATCAAAACAACTCAAACACAACCTATATCCCTTTTCCCACACTTAAAATTTACATTGTCCCTAATGTAAGGTGAAAGGTAAAGAAGAAGACAAAAATTAACCAAAATATGAATGTAAAAAGAAAAAGAAAAAAGGGAACGAACTCTGCTTGGGTTGCCTGCCAAGTAGCGCCTTTATTTATTGTCATTGGCTTGACTTAATGCTTCATTCCTCAACCAGCATAAATTGGATCTTCAAGGTCCAGTGTTATCACGTTCTTTACTTGAAACCTTCATTGAAAGGTTTAAGCTTATGGCCATTCACTTTGAACACTTTTGAAGTTGCCAGACTTTGAATTTCAACTGTACCATAAGGAATAGTAACAACAAATGGTCCAATCCAACGATAACGCAATTTACCTGGAAACAAACGAAGCCGTGAATGTTATAGAAGGACTTTTTGACCAACTTTAAACTCCTTCCTAGATATCATCTTGTCATGGAAAGCCTTCGTCTTTTCTTTGTAAATCCTTACACTCTTATAGGCATCATTGTGAATTTCCTCTAATCTTGTAGTTTCAACTTCCTATGTTCTCCACTCTCATCCATCTTTATGTTGAAACTTTCGATAGCCCAATTAGCTTTGTGTTCTAGCTCAATTGGAAGATACCACGATTTCCCAAACACTAACTAATAAGGTGACATACCAATGGGCATCTTATATGTAGTTTTGTATGCCCACAAAGCTTCATCTAAGCGCAAACTCTAATCTTTTCTACTTGGGTAGACTGTCTTTTCAATTATAGACTTGATTTCTCGATTTGACACCTTCGCTTGTCCACTAGTTTTTGGGTGATAGACAATTGACACCTTGTGGGTCACATGATATTTTCTCAGCGAAGCTTCCATGGTTCGATTGCAAAAATTAGTGCCTCGATCACTTATGAGAGCTCTTGGAACACTAAATCAGAAGAATATGTTAGACTTGATAAATGGTAAGTGCATTTTTATGCACTTAAATGACTCACAAATATGACTAAATCACGAGCAAAGTGTTTGAATTGTGGCTTAAATTCGTTTAATTTGTATATTGTAGGTATATTGGTGGACATGGCGGAATTCTAGAGAAAAATGAGCAAAAAGGACCAAAATAAAGAAAAGGTGAAAGCTCAGGGACCAAAATGTAAATATCCAAAAGATGAACTAAAAGCGCAATCAAAGATTTGATCGAGCCAAGTACCAATTGGAAGATTAACTTGGTCAAAAGAATGAGAAGAAGGAAGAAACGAGGCCAAAGTAGAAGGACTAAAATGAATATTTTCAAAAATGTGCTCTATTCGACCGCATGTATTATACCTATATGGTCACGAGCCTGACAACTGAAACTAACATGGCCAAAAATTTTATACCTATGCGGTCGCATAGGTTATACCTATATGGTATAGGCAAAATTCGGGGGACCAATACTGTAGTTTCCTATTTACGTTAAAACTCTTTTGGAACTCAATGGGGATGTGATATAAAAGCCTAGACTCATCAGAATTAGGCTCAGAACGCATCGGAGGAGAATAAAACACATCTTGGAGACAAATTTGAGGGAGATTTATGAAGGATTTCACGAATAACATCAAGATTTCACGCGTATCTATAATCCAGTGATGTTTTATCTTCAACAATTCATGTATTCTTTTATATTCTCCATGATAGGCTAGATTTTCTTGTATTAGGAGATCGATGAACTATATAATGTGATCTTTGGATTTTAATTTTTGCAATTTGACAATTAAACGCGTATTTGATTATTTGAAAGGTTTATATGCATTACTTTATTCCATAATTAAGTGCACGTAATTATGTGATATATAGTAATTTATTTCTTGCATTCGAGAGAAGCGAAATAGATTTGACAAGGTATAAATCATCACAGGGTCCGATAGGGGATAGAAATATACCTCTATACTTTGCGTGAATCGTTAATTGCTCATAAAACTATATCCATTTGATGACAAGTCGACCATGCTCTTGAAGGTTGGAAGCAATCCCTCATAAAAGTATTGGACCTGGAGTCCATTGCTAATCCCATGATGTGGACACTTTCACAGCATATTCTTAAACCTATTCCAGGCTTCATCAAAGTTCTCGGAGTCGCCTTGATGAAAGACAAATATGTCATGCTTGAGCTTTGCAATCTTGGCAGGCAGGAAGAACTTGGTGCATAATTTCTGAGCTAGATCATTCCATGTAGTGATGCTAGCGGTTGGTTGTAAATCTAGCCACTCAATTGTGGCTGGTGGTATATAAGAATATGTTCGATATTGCTCAAGAGAGTGTGTTGGGTAGATTTATGAGCATTGATTTGTCAATAATCCAATCGTTTGTCAGATTGTGAAATTAGGGTTTTAGTGATCATTACATAGTAATTCCTGATCCTAGTGCAGTTTAATTTCATTGAGTAAAATGAACTCACGTTCCAATCATCATATTGCATTTAAATTTATTTAAATACATCATGTTGTGTCTTTAAAACATTCAACGGTCATTTAGCAAAACTAGGGTTTTCCATAATTAGGGTTTTGATAAATTAGGCTTTTCTTAGGTTAAAACTTTAAATTTGATAAATTCGTTTTGGTTATGGCTAAGTTAGATAAAGTTGAAACTGCTCGATCTCTATGGGATGATATTCAGAACTTAATATTCCACTTTATTACTTGTTAACGAACCGTAAACTTGCAGTGATTTAAATCGATAGAAATAATTTTGTGAACAAGTTTTTGGTGTCGTCGCCGAGGATTGAGTATTCGTTTAATTTTATTTACATTGGCACTAATTCGAACATAAATTTTTGCAATTTTTTGTTGTTTTGTTTTTATTTCATTTATTTTGATTTGTTTTGTTAATTGTTTCATTTTAGCTTCTAAGCATTCCTATTGACTATTCTTGCAAATTTGTATGTTAAGGTCTACTGAAGGAGACTTGATCCCAATTGATCCAAAAATCGAACGAACTCTACATCGAATGCAGGGAGAAAATAGAGAGGCACAACAACAAATGGCTAATGTACAGAACAAATGAAGAAGGGGGGGGGGGGATGAGAGAAAATGCTAGTAGGAGATTTCATGACCCTTCAGATAATTCAAAGCTAGTCAAGTATAGTATATCCACTGTTTGGGCAACCTAACTTCCAATTGAAGACCAACATGATAGAACTATTTCAAAACGGGCATTAATTCTTTGGAAGAACTGAAGAGAATCTACATACGCATGTCTCTCGCTTTTTGGAGATGTGCCAACACTTTAGGTATCAAGGAATCTCAGACGATGCAATCAGATTAAGGTTGTTCTCATATACACTGTACAACAAGGCAATTGAGTGGCTAGATTTACAACCAACCGCTAGCATCACTACATGGAATGATCTAGCTCAGAAATTATGCACCAAGTTCTTCCTGCCTGCCAAGATTGCAAAGCTCAAGCATGACATATTTATCTTTCATCAAGGCGACTCCGAGAACTTTGATGAAGCCTGGAATAGGTTTAAGAATATGCTGTGAAAGTGTCCACATCATGGGATTAGCAATGGACTCCAGGTCCAATACTTTTATGAGGGATTGCTTCCAACCTTCAAGAGCATGGTCGACTTGTCATCAAATGGATCACTGTCCACAAAGACAATTGATGAAGCACTGAAACTTTTTGAGACTATGGCCACTACTTCAGCTATATGGACATCGGAACGAACAGGGTAGAAAAGGATACCAAGAGTTTATGAAGTGGACGTTTATTTCACCTTGTTTGCCAAAATTGATTCATTATTTCACAAGGTGGAAAACATATCATAATCAGCTAATGCAACAGTCGAAGAAGGATAGTTGTGAGGAATGTGGAGCCAAACATGTAACAACAAAATGTCCAATCTTGGTACAAGGAGTAGAGCAAGCAGATTTTGCTCAATGGGGATAGCGACAGCAAAACAATACATTTGGAGAAACATACAATTCGAGTTGGAAAAAGCACCCAAATTTCTCTTGGAGCAACTAAAACCAGATTAGGCCACAAGGTCAGTATCAGCAGCAAGAGAAAAAGCCTCAACTAGAAGAGATGTTCGATAAATTTATGGAGAATACGAACCAGTACATGGAGGCCAATAATCAATTCATGAGGAAAATCGATGCCACTTTTCAAGATTAGAATGCAGCAATAAAAAATCTAGAGACTCAAATGGGACAAATGGCAGTTGTTTAACTGATAGAGCACCAAGTAATTTGCTAAGTAACATTGAAATAAACCCGAAAGAACATGCTAAGGCAATTACAACTCGAAGTGAAAAGAAGCTACCTGAGATACATGTAAAAAGGCCGGGTGTAAATCAAGAAACAAAATCTCCTGCGATTAAAGAGACTATAGAGCATGACGAGCAGATAAAGGAATCTACCCCAACTGAAGAACCGAGCAAATCACAAGATAAGGCAACCGTTAATCCTCATGAGCCTTCCATACCTTTTCCACAGAGGCTAAAGAAGTAGAAGTTGGATCAATAATACAAAAAATTTCTAGAAGTTTTCAAGAAGCTCCACATCTATATTTCGCTCGTCGATGCACTATTCCAGATGCCTAGCTATGCAGAATTCTTAAAGGACATACTATCAAATAAATGCAAGCTAGGGGATCACGAGACAGTGATGCTAATAGAGGAGTGCAGTACTAACAGAGGAGTGCAGCGCCAAAATTCAGAAAAAGCTCCTACCGAAATTGAAAGTTCCAGAAAGTTTTACTGTTCCTTGCACTATTGGTGATTATTTTGATAAAGTTTTATGTGATCTTGGTGCAAGTATTAACTTAATGCCTCTTTTTGTTTTTAGGAAACTTAGCTTAGGAGAGGCTAAAGCAACTACAGTTACACTGCAACTAGCTGATCAATCATTGGCACATCCTAGGGGAATAATAGATGACGTGCTTTTCAAAGTTGAAAAATTCATATTCCCTGCAGATTTCCTAATCTTAGACACGAAAGAAGATAAGGACATCCCATTGATAATTGGTAAACCGTTCTTGGCAATAGGGAAAGCTTTGATCAATGTTCAGAATGGGCAGTTGATTTCGAGACTGGGAGAAGAGCAGATCTCGTTTAATATCTTAAAGGTAATGAAACTACCTACAGAGTCAGACAGTTGCTTCCAGATCGACAAGGTGGTTCAAGACTGATTTATGCTACATAATCCATTAGATGCCTATGAAACTTGCATTGTACACTCTCAGTCAACGCAGTCTTATTCTGTGGAGACGAAAACATGTGTAAGATTTTTGGATACTAACCCATCGTATACAAGCAGAAGGCACTTTGAAGAGCATGGGATAGGACCCACAAAACCACTACCATTCATTCAGCAGCTACTGAAATTAGAACTTAAGCAACTACTACCACACATTAGATATGCATACTTGGGAAAGTCTTATACACTCTTGGTTATCATCTCAAACATAGTCAGTGAAGTAGAAGAGGAGAAACTGCTTCGGGCGCTAAGGGAAACTAAAATAGCAATAAGATGGACTATAGCAGATATAAAAGGGATCAGTCCTTCACTTTGCATGCATAAGATTCTTATGGAGGAAAATTTTCGGCCAACAATAGAGAGTTAAAGGATGTTGAATCCAAATATGAAGGACGTGGTCAGAACAGAGGTACTCAAACTTCTAGATGTTGGAATTTTATATTCGATATCGGACATTGCATGGACTAGCCCAGTTCAGGTGGTACCAAAGAAAGGTGGAATCACAGTAGTGCCAAATGAAAAGAATGAGCTGATATCGACTAGAACAGTGACATGATGGAGGGTTTGCATCGATTATCGCAAACTCAACACAGCTACAAGAAAAGATCACTTTCCCTTTCCATCTATTGATTAGATGCTGGAGAGATTGGCAGGCCACTCGCATTACTGTTTTCTCGATGGTTATTCAGGTTACAATCAAATACCAATGGCACTAGAGGATCAGGAGAAAACAATCTTCACTTGCCACTATGGCACTTTTGCATACCGCAGGATACCTTTCGACCTTTGAAACGCCCCTGCCACATTTCAACAATGCATGATAGCTATTTTCTCAAACATGGTAGAGAAGTTTATAGAGATATTCATGGATGATTTCTCGATCTTTAGGTCTTCATTTGACGACTGTTTAGAACTCTTGAATCTGGTATTACAAAGAAGCAGGAAAACTAATTTGGTATTGAACTGAAACAAATGCCACTTCATGGTGCAGGAAAGGATTGTACTTGGGCATCGGGTCTCAGCAAAAGGAATTGAGGTAGATAAAGCAAAAATTTAGGTTATTGAGACGTTACCGACGCCAATATCAGTTAAAGGAGTTCGCAGTTTCTTAGGACATGCTGGGTTCTACAGGAGATTTATTAAGGACTTTTCAAAAATCACCAAACCTCTATGCAACCGGTTGATGAAAGACGTGCCATTTGAATTTAATGAGAAATGCTTGACAGTTTTCAACACTTTGAAGGAGAAACTCACATCAGCACCGATAATTGTAGCACCTGATTGGAAATTACCTTTTGAATTATTGTGTGATGCTAGTGATCATGCCGTGGGTGCAGCATTGGGACTGCGAAGAAACAAGGTTTTTCATGTAATTTACTATGAAAGTAGAACTTTGAATGATGCCCAAATCAACTATGCAACCACTGAAAAGGAGCTCTTAGACATAGTTTATGCATTTGACAAATTCAGGTCATATCTCGTGGGGGTCTAAGGTCATAGTCTACACAGATCATGTTGCATTAAAATATCTGATGACAAAGAAGGATGCTAAGTCGAGATTAATCCGTTGGGTATTACTACTACAAGAATTCGAAATTGAAATCAGGGACAAAAAGGGTAGTGAAAATGTAGTGGCAGATCACCTATCTCGATTGGAGTCGAGAGAGATCGATAAATCAGTGGATATCAATGAGATTTCCCCGGACAAGCAAATGTTGAGTGTTGAAGAAGCACCCTGGTATGCTGATATTGTCAACTATTTAGCTAAGTCTATTCCACCGCTAAATTACTTAAGTCACCAGACGAAAATGCTTTTTGCCGAACTGAAGTACTATTTTTGGGAAGATCCCATTCTCTGTAGGCGAGGGATCGATCAAATTGTGAGAAGGTGCACACCTGAAGATGAAGTACCCGAGATTCTTGAGCATTGTCATTCATCTGCCTATGCGGGACACTTTGGAGCTTCAAAGACTGCTACAAAGATTTTACAGTTTGGGTTTTATTAGCCTACATTGTTCAGAGACGCCTTTAAGTATGTCAAGAGGTGTGATAGATGTCAACGCACTGGGAATATCTCGAGAAGGAACGAAATGCCACTTAACAATATATTGGAAGTTGAGATATTTGACGTTTGGGGAATCAACTTTATGGGACCGTTTTCCCATCGTTTTCAAATCAGTACATCTTGGTTGTAGTCGACTATGTATCTAAATGGGTGAAAGTAGTTACATTGCCAACAAACGATGCAAAGGTGGTGATCATGTTCTTGAAAAACACATCTTTACCAGATATGGTACACCATGGAAAATAATCAGTGACGTGCGCAAATACTTCTACAATCGCCAATTTGAGCAATTACTGAGTAAGTATGGGGTCAAACACCTTATAGCAACCCCATATCATCCACAAATCAGCGGGCAAGTTGAAGTGTCCAACCGACAGTTGAAGAGAATCCTTGAGGTGACAGTGAATTCATCTCGAAATGACTGGTCTAAAAAGTTGGACAATGCATTGTGGGGAAAGCGTTCCATCTCCCACTAAAAATAGAACACCGTGCATACTAGGCTATGAAACAGTTGAATATGGATTTGAAGGCCACTAGTGAAAAGCGTTTACTACAATTCAATGAGTTAGATGAATTTAGGATGGAAGCATATGAAAACTCGAAGCTTTACAAATAATGCACTAAAAAGTGGCATGACCTATACATTCAAAGGCAAGAGTTCGAAGTGGGGCAGAAAGTTTTGTTGTATAACTCGGGACTCAAGCTCTTCCCGAGATAAGTCCTTACACTGTCACAAAAGTTCTGCCATATGAAGCCATACAAGTCAGCCATGAAACGAATGGTGCCTTCACAGTTAATGGGCAAAGGCTGAAATACTATTGGGACGGTGACTTCTCCAAGCAAAAGTCCATCATTCAACTTCGGACACTTACTTAAAACAGAAGTGGGAAAGTCGAGCTATCGACTAAAACATAGCGCTGGGTGGGAGGCAACTTACTATATCCTTTTGGTTTATTTTGTTTATCTGCATTAGTATAGAAATTTTTTCAATTTCATGTTTACATTTTTTTATATGTAGATCATCGATCATCCATGCATTTTAAAAGAGTTTAAGCACTATTCACACGAGTCCCTAGGATTGAGCACAAGTTAAGACTAATTGGGTGTGAAATTCACGCATTTCGTGGCAAATGTTTGTTTTTCAAAATTTTAAAGGTCATTGCGTGAATACGAACTCAAAATCGGTTTTGACATTAAGCCTATGGCCTACACATCACCCATATGGTTTAAAAATGTGTTTTTGGAAAAGTGTGGGAGCATGGGAAGGTCGGCAAATTCACCAATCGAAAACCAACTTTTAAGGTAAATTTGAGCTAAGTCAATTTTTTTTTATTTGGGGGATCAATTGCGTTATTTATTTTTCATATGCATAATAAAGTTTCTTTCCAAAAAAAATAAAAATTGGCAGGTAATCTATGCGACCGCATAGGCATACCTACTTTGCAATCGCATGGCAAGAGGCGGTGCCTAAAATGGCCCTGCTATTTTGCTCTATGCAACCGAAGCATAAGCTCTATGCGGTCGCATAGAGTAATTTGAAAAAAAAGAATTTTAGTTTGAACACATGGCACTCATACTCACACACCCATACCGGGTTTTCCATCTCTCACACTCTCAACACATGAGAACTCCACAAGATTCACGCACATTTCCTCACGGTTTTCTATCTCTCTCTCTCGCTGAACACAAAACACAATATATTGCACAAATCTTTGCTTTATCAAACATTGGAGTGAGTAGGGATTTCCAATCTTCCAATTTTACACAAAATTTCAAGGTAAGTGCTCTATACTCTACTCTAAAAATTTTGAATTTGGGGATTTGGTTTGTCTTGATTTTCAGTAATTGGTGAAGATTGAGTGTTTTGTTATGTTTGTGATTGATATGTGAAAATGGGAGTTAGACTAGAAAGCATCAATTATCAAGTTATTAAAATTTCACTATGCACACCACAAGTTCGATAAAATGCCGAAGCGACGAGTTTTATGCAATTTTGTAAACTTTGCTTTCATGGTGCATTCCAACTGAGTTAATAGCATTTGGGTGATGAGATATCACAGAAAAGGCTTTGGAAAACACAAAATTCCAAATTGTACACGCGTAGGCACGACATGGCTAGGTCATAACACCCTACGTCACCTACTTGGCCCCTTCATTTACCTCACCAAACGACCTCCGATCAACTTGAAATTTGAATATGTGCTAGACTACATTGAATACTTCCATATACCAGAGGTTGCCCAAGAAAATTTTTGATATTTCTTGGTGATGCCCGGGGTGAAAGTCCTCACTTAGTCATAGGTTAAAATTTCTTAAAGTGCATGTTTGGGCCTAATTTTGTTAGTTTTTATTATTGGTGCAATTTTTCTACCATCTTCAATCTCAATTGTTGAATAATGCATACCAATATGTTAAACCTGCATTGTGTAGTAAGTTTAGGAGATTCTTGTGTCACAGTCTACTCTATTATTTTTTCTTTATGCCTAATTCATTACACTCTTGGGTTTTGATATTGAAAATTCTTCTTCTCTTGTTGGATGTCATCGAAATGAACCTTAAAAGGGAAGGAAAAAGTTGGAACATCATCTGGGACAGCTCGTACTAGAGAGCTAGAAGGAGGTTTCCAGAAGGGCCGAAAACCCTGGGGGTGGTAGAGATTTCATCCAAATCGCCCGAAATTGACAGATCGGATCCCGAGGGGCCAAAAATTGATTTTTCAATTAATCCTTCCACAGAGCTCAAACAGGGACACGCGCCTAACCATCATATTACCCATGAAAAGGTGAACCTTCGACTAAAAAATCATCCAATTCCGACTCCGGACGCGCCCTCACCGGCGATCGCAATTTCCGGCCAGTCGCTCGGAAAATCGCAGATTCCGGCCAATCCTGAACTCGTTTCGAAAAACAGAACATACCGTGATGATCAGCATGAAATTCCGCATCTGCCTTAGAAAAATCATAATTTTCTGACACCGTTGGAAAATCGCCGCCGGTCAACGGTCGGTTAACGACCGGCGCGTGGTGGTCACGCGCCGGTGACACTTCACCAGAATGTGGGGAATTTTGTTACGGACCCAATTCCATCATCGGTTTTTCCACATGAGGTCCAGACAGTGCTCAACCAGGGCCGAAAGACCTATGCTAC